>NW_008335660.1:161387-173107 GCF_000622305.1 Nannospalax galili | reverse complement strand
CCTTTAATCCCAGCACTTGGGAGACAGAGGCAGGCAGATCTCTGTGAGTTGAAGGCCAGCCTAGTCTTCCTAGTGAGTTCCAGGACAGCTGGGGCTACAGGAAGACACTGTATCAGAAAAAAGACAAAAGAGGAGGAGGAGGAGGAGGAGGAGGAGGAGGAGGAGGAAGAGGATGAAGGCTGAGACTGGGCATGGTGGTGCACGCCTTTAATCCTAGCCCTTGGGAGGCAGAGGCAGGCAGAGACACAGAGAGAGACAGAGACAGAGAGAGTGAGAAAGAGACAGAAAGAGAGGAGTCAACCTTAACAGGCTCTGTCTACATTCTGTCTTCAGGCAGTGACACCACTAGAGAGAATGCCACCCATTCATGAGGAATAGAATGCTGACTTCAAGTCACTCAGGCTGCTTTATGCAGCCAGCGGGTCCCAAGAAGAAACAGAATGCCATAAGACTTGTTCTTCAGCAAAAGCTCTCATGGGGTGGGGATGCCGGGGCGTGTGTAGTGTGAAGACTAAGAGAAGTCTTTCATCAGCCCACAGATGCATTGCAGACTGCTTTTGAAGTAGATTTTATCGGTGGAGAAATGGTGATAGTTTTTTTTTTCTTTTTTTCATTTTTCTCTGGGCAGTCTTATGTTGTTTAAAAGATACTTTGGATAACCTGGCCTGATTTGTGAGTTCATTTGATGTTCCTTTCTTCTGTTCTTTCTGTCCCTCTTTTTATTTATTTTTGGTCTTTTTGAGACAGAGTCTCCCTGTAGCCTCAGCTGTCCTAGAACTCACTATGTAGACCAGGCTGTCCTTGAACTCGCAGAGATCCTCCTGTCTCTGCCTCCCAAGTGCTGGAACTACAGGTGTGTGCCACCGTGCCTGGCTATGTCTGTCTTTTTAAAGAATTGCTTGTTTTATTTATTTTTAGGATGATTTATTTTTTCCTTTTCTAAAGACTTGTCCAATACATTTTGTGGATTTTTTTTCTGATAAATTGGAGAATTTAAGTAGCTATTACCCAGATTGATTTTTTTGAGTAGTTGCTAAAGCCTAATTCTTTAAGCTATGATAAGTCCCAAATGACAGCATCTCGTTGTTTACCTAGCTTTTGTACTTACATTTTTCAGAGGAAAAAAATACTACTGTGAATTATAAATAGTCAATACATAACCCTGTTGTATGCTGATCTGTGACTGTTGGCCATGTCACCTCAGAGAATCAGATAAAGTTTATTTTCTATACATATAAGAAAAAAACCCAAATAAAAAACTTCTTCCTCAGCAAAATAACAAGAGCACCTTGTAACTAAAAGAACCCTACACAGTTGTCTTACCAGATAAGACCTAAACCACCAGGACACGAAGACATTGGAATTCTGCCTGCATGCAGGCCTACATAGAAACGCCCTGTAACATGGCTCCTAGAATACTTCTGTTGACAGTTTGATGTCTCTAATTGTTTTTTTTCCATCCCTGATGAATTCCTTCACTGCCCATGCCACTGACTGTCACTACTATTTCACACATGGAAAATATAGCTGTTTTCAGTATCACAGTCTTCCTTCAGAGATCTACACTGTCAAACATAGAATTGAGAATTTTTTAATGAATATAGATAGCACTGATAATTAATAAACCACTAAATATATTATGTAAGCAAACTAACAATGCCTCATTAAATTATACAGTGCTAATGTTATGGAGTTTGAAGCCACCAGAAAAGACCTCCAGACGCTATTCAAATTTTTTTAAACTTAAAAAAAATTTATTATTTTTATTTTATGTGTATGCGTGTATTGTCTGCATGTAGGTAAGTGCACCCGTGTCATGCAATGCCCACAGAGGACAGAAGAGGCTGTCGGCTCCCCTGGAACTGGAGTTACGGACTGTTGTTAGCTGCCATGTGGGTGCTGGGATTCGAACCTGGGTCTTCTGCAAGAACAACCAGTGTTCTTAACTGCTGAACCATCTCTTTAGCCCCCAATTCAAATTTTAATTGGTCAAATTGATTAGGGCTATAGCCCGTCTGTGGTCCCTTAATCAGATTCAGGACCCCCCCCCCGGGGGTGTGTGTGAAACTAGCTTATAAAGGCAAAACCCACAAATACCACAATAATTTCATCAGTAATGAGTAATGCCAGATGGTTCTGAGTAGGGTCAGGATGGCCCAAACTACAGAAGCTTTAGTTAGTCCTTCTCTTAACAGATGTATAGAGACCTTGACAGTAAGGCACTTTCTGATTGCTATTGTTATTTAGGCTTTGTGGCTAGGAGAGAAGCACAACTGCAGTGTATGGGAGGTGACCACGGTCAGTTACTCCGAAAGCACTCTTCTAAGGGAAAGCAACTAAGTTTAGACCTGACCTTAAAGATGGCTTTTGAAGTTCAAATGGCTGCTTTATCCAAAATGAAGAAAACAAAGTTACTTTGGTTATTATAATTTGGGGACTCCTTTTGGGGCCATTACACTACAATATATTGTTATTATTTTCCATTATTCAATCTGAGAAATGAATTGATTTATTTATATTTTATGTTTTTATTAATTCTTTTTTTAAAAAAACAACTAACATTGCCCATTATTTTTCTTAAAAGGAAAAACATTATTGCTATTTGGAACTAAAACTGACTGTTATGAATGGTTGAGACAGATGACAATATGTTATAAGTGAAATTTAGGTTATGTATAATTACAAGGAAAATATTATGAACAAGATACCAAAGTATGTGAAGGTAATCCCTTCACTCACAGGTTCACATAAGTCACTAAACAACCACTGACAGGCTGTGCATTAGAAATAAAACCAGCCCTTACAGCAGGTATCTCAGCTCTCACACCCAGTGATACAGCTACAGTGCCAGGAGGCAGGGAGGGAGACAAGGAGAGGCCAAGTAGGAGATCAAACTATGGCAGAGGAGCAAAGACCAAACTGCGGTAGAAGAGATGTATAGTGTGAATTACTGTCATTCTAATTAATCATGAGAACAGTTGAATAGAATAGAGTCCCAGTGAAAACAAGATCCAGTGAAACAAGAAGAATCAATAACATCTTTTTTTTTTTAACCAGGTTCAATATAGCCCTGATTGACCTGGAACTAGATCAGGCTGGCCTTGAACTAACAGACATCTGCCTTATTCTGCCTTCTGAGTGTTGGTAGTAAAGGTGTGGGCTACTATGCCCAGATCTTATTTATTTTTATTTTATTTTATATTTATTTATTTTGTCTTTTTGAGACAGGGTCTCCCTGTAGCCCCAGCTAGCCTGGAATTCAATATGTAGACCAGGCTGGCCTCAAACTCACAGAGATCCACCTGCCTCTGCCTCCCGAGTGCTGGGATTAAAGGCGTATGCCACCAAGCCCGGTATTATTTATCATTTTATTTTATTTTATTTTTATCATTTTATTTTGACAAAGTCTTCCTATGTTGCTCAGGCTGGCCTAGAAATAACTCTGTAGCCCACATTGACTTTGGACTTGTAGTCCTCCTGTCTTGCCCTCCTGAGTACTGGGATTACAGGGTCTTCCTTCATTGCTCAGGTGGGCCTTGAGCTTGTGCTGATCCTCATACCTTAACTTCCTGAATGTTGGGATTATAGACTTGAGCCACCATTCCCAGCTTATGGTTCTCCTTAAAAAGTTAATTGCTTCAGACCTTTTCTCTTTTCTTTTCATTTGCATGTAGTGTATGTACACATGGTGTGTACTCTTGGGTAGAAGCAAGAGGAGGATATCAGGAGTCTTCCTCTATGGCTTGCCATCTTATTTTAACTTATTTTTATTTCTCTCTCTCTCTCTCTCTCTCTCTCTCTCTCTCTCTCTCTCTGTGTGTGTGTGTGTGTGTGTGTGTGCCACATGTATGCAGTATTCACAGAGGCCAGAAGAGGTGCTGGAGTCTCTTAGAACAGGAGTTACAGGTCATTGTGAGCTGCCCAATGTGGGTGCTGGGAACCAAAGTTGGGTCCTCTGCAAAAGTATGCTGTCTTAACAACTGGGCCATCTTTCCAGTCCACACCTTATTTAGAGACAGGGTCCCTCCCTATACCTGGAGCTCATTGTTTCTTCCAGGGTGGCTGGCCAGTGAGCTCCCAGGAGCCACCCGTCTCTGCCCTCCAAGGGCTACAGTGTTGCAGGTATGTGCAGACATGCTGGGCTTTTATGTTGGTGCTGGAGATTTCAATCAGGTCCTCTTGCTTTTGCAGAAAATGCTCTTACCCACTGAGCTCTCACCCTGGCCATCAACCTTTCATTTTTCTGGGGGTGCCATCTTCAGAGACACACTGCCCACCTCATTACTGCATCACTGCTCTTTCCACACTATGTGCTTTCACATTATCTTTCAATTTCTCTCCTTCCTTCCTTAATGCAAATCACCACAATTTCTTGCTTAGAACATCCCAAAAAAGCTGGACTTCTTGTTTCTAAAGACATCCTAACACAGAACCTCCATACTTCTGTTGCTGGCATAATCTTCAAGAAGCATGCCTCAGGGATGCACCTTCCCCAACTTAAGATTGCTGAAAGGTCATGTCATGTAAAGTCAACATGTCAGCCCAGTAATTCAAGGCTAGTTGACCTTTACCTTCTTTTCCTAACATACTTCATATTGCTACTCAATAAGGCTGTGTCCTGTGGAGTTGACTTTCCTGAGAGTTATGCTTGTCTGTATTTCTCTAGACTTTTCTTCCAGTCCACCTCTTTCTTAGAACAGGGCCTTTGTTTCATAGTCTTAGTGTGGTGCTTTGAATGATAAGTGTCCCCCATAGACTCAAGTATTTGAACACTTGGTCAATTTGGGGAGGTTCATGGGATCTTTAGGAGGTATGGCCTAGGTGGAAGAAGCATGTCACTGGGGGTGGGCTTTGAGCGTTCATAGCCTTGTCACACTTCTAATTTGTCTGGATCTTTCTGCTTCCTGCATTTGTGTTTGAGATGTACACTCTTAGCTTCCTGTTCCAGCACCTGCTGCCATGCCTCCTACACCATTATGAATGAACTCCTTCCTAACCCTCTGGAAACGTAAGCCCAAATAAACTCTTCTATAAACTACCTTGATCATTATTTATTTATTTACTTATTTAGTGTTTTACCAGCATGTATGTAAGTGTACCTGTGTTATGTAATGCCTGTGGAGGCCAGAAGAGCATTGTTAGCTACCATGCAGGTGCTGGGAACTGAACCCAGGTCTTCTGCAAGGGTAGCCAGGTGCTCTTAATCACTGAGCCATCTCTCCAGCCTCTGGGTCATGGTGTTTTATCACAGCAACAGAAAAGTAGCTAATATTACTTAGGTGTTAGGTGATTATATGAATAGGTTGTAAAGTTAATGTTCTTGGTGGATTTCTGTCACAAAGTTCTGTCCTCTGAATTTCTAGAAGACATTTTGTGTGTGTTTATTCCTGTCCCAATTCTGGAGTCATGTCTAATCCAACCTGAAAGTCTTCAAAGACAAAAGGCACATCTTTCTTCATGTGTCTGCCACTCACACTGCTCCTACAAGTAGAAGCACACGATACAGTTGTTAAGTGAATCTCTAAATTATACTTTATTGTCCTGTATTTTAGTACACTGTAAATGTTCTGTTTTGAGATGGGGTGTCCTGTAGCCCAGGGTGGCCTCAGACTCTCTATGTAGCTGAGGATGACTCTAAATTCCTAATCTTCCTGCCTCTACCACTCAAGTGCTGGGATGACAGATGCATATCCCCACACCAGTCAGTATACTTTAAATGTAAAAAAAGTCAGTTTGCTAAAACCTGCCATCTTATTCACATGCTTGCTCTTATAATCAGCACGGCTCTTCCATTTTGGATGTAGTTTTTTAGTTCAAAGAGACCATGCAAAGAGAAATGCCAGAAAGGGTTTAGTCTATCAGTGACCACCATTTACAACATCCTCTTCAAATTTTAGCCTTCTGAGTAATATTTATATTTGACAATAATTAATATTACATTTAATATCATAAACATAAACTTATTTTAAAAAGAAAAAAAAATCACTACCAGATCAAAATATTGTGACAAGCCCATTTTCACAAATCAGTGTTCCACATTTTGCACAGTCCCAGCTGTGAAGACAATAAGCCTGCAGGAACAAAGCTGCAGATTGCAGACTGCAGTTTCCCCGTCTAATGCTCTTCTCAACTTACAAATTCTTACAAGATTTTGACTTTTCAAATTTCTTCCATTAATGATATTTTCAGTGTCATTCTTTTTATATCATATTAAGTAAAGAACATTTAAGGACATACTGAGATCAAAGGGGAAAAGGTAAAACTTCCAACCACAGACAAGAAAATTCTCCAGTTTAAACCTCTGGCTGCAACCCATTATTTTTTTTTGGGGGGGGTCTCTTTTTGAGACAGCGTCTCCCTGTAGCCCCAGCTGGCCTGGAACTCACAGGGATCTGCCTGCCTCTGCCCCCTGAGTGCTGGGACTAAAGGCGTCTGCCACCACACCTGGCTTGCATCCCATCATTTCAATTTAATGTTCACATTACAAAAAAACCTGTGCTGGTTGGCTTACCTATCAATTCGACACAATCTAGAATCACCTAGTAAGGGCTCCTCAACAAGGAATTATCTAGATTAGGTTGGCCTGGGTCTGGGGGTAGATGTCTTGATTGATGTAGGAGCACCTAATCCATTGTGGGCAGCACCACTGCCTAGACAGGGAGTCCTGAACTGTACACAACAGGAAAAAGCCAGATGAAGCTGAAGCAGGCAGCAGGGTTCCCTTTTCCTCGCTGCTCTCAACTGTGTATGTGTTGTGACTAGCTGCTTAAGTTCCTGCTTTGAGTTCCCCACAATGATGGACTGTGACCTAGAATTGTAAGCTACAATAAACCCTTTCTTCTCTGTCACAAGCCTCTCAGGACTTGGGGATCCTGGGAATAGGTGCAGGAGACATCAGGACACAGAGGATGCAGAGGATTGTGTACCAATGCTTGTTTATTATGAAATTAAGAAAGCTTATATAGAAAGCAGATCTGGAGTAACCAAGGATAAATCACCTCACCAACTGAAACTCACAAAGTTTACAGTATCTTAGAACAGCCACCTCCTTAAGGTGTTCTGTTTGTTATTACTCTGAGCAACTACTAAAATATATATAAGCCAAGGAGTACTGAGAAACTCCTGTGCCCAAACACTGAAAAAATTATTTCTGTTTCTTAGACTACTATCATAAGGGAGGCATAGTCTGTCAACTCAGACCACAGAAGCAAAGAGCAGGGAAAGTCCCAGGGTGAAAGCGTTCTTCCTCCAACTCTCTGCCAAGAATAGGCAGTGAGTCTGCCAAGCTTCAGGTCAGGAACTGATCAGGCCTTGGCACCTCCCCATGTGACTTTTTAATAAGTTGTTTGTCACAGCAACAGAAATGAAATTACAACAGAAACCAATTAAATCCAATTAAAAACAAAAACAAAAAACCCTGGTGGAACAATGTTACCTAGCAGTTTCCTTCCACTCACGTTCTCCTCTGCCTGCGACACAGCTCACTCGAGCTGTGAAGGTCATGGGACAGGCTCTTCATTATCACATTCAGGCTAAGGATGAACTGAGTCTCACAGTGGGGTCTTCACAAAATAAAATTCGGAGACACTTCACCTTCAATTCACAGGAAAAACCCTCAAGGTTCTGATAGTGAAGCATTTTTATTTTTTGGTCTTTTTGAGAGAGGGTCTTCCTGTAGCCCCAGCTAGCCTGGAACTCACTATGTAGATCAGGCTGTTCTCAAACTTACAGAGGCATGTGCCACCACTCTGGGCTTACATATGGAGCTCAGGAAGAAAACAACACAATAGCTTCAGGAACTCCTAGATTCGCTAGACCCCCTCCCTCCCCAAGCATATATAAACCCTAAGGACTGCCAAGGGACATTCTCAGACAAACCAAGCTGCTTAGAAGACCAGTGGGAGCTGCCTGGAAGAAGCTGAGACCAGCCGGGCTGCCTATAAGTTCAGATCAACTGAGTTGTCCCAAGAGATACTCTCCAACCTGTTGGGAGCTATTAATCCATTATGTACATAAGCTGTGGCAGGCTTGTTTACTGAGTTTGTGTTTTGCACACCAGTACCTAATCTGCCAAATCAGGAGGAATGTGTTTATATGGTAGAGCTCACAAAACAAGTATTTGACTGCTCCTTGACCCTCAGATACAGGTGGGAAAAACAGCTGTTGAAACTAATTGAGTTCTTCTGTATAAAAAGGCGGAGCTGAAATAAACCCTGGCTGCAGTCTCGACTCTTTTCTGTCTCTTGTTTTTTCTTTCAATCCTCACTCCCACTTTCAGGTACTGTCCGTCTTGGCCGGCTGGCACCGGCACCAACCTCTGGAGCTGTGTGCTTCAAGTATCCTGCTTTTGTAAACTCTCACCCATGCCTGGTTAAGCTTTTTGTGATGCAGCTAACTTTGTCTTTTCTGCTCCTCTAAGTAATTTCTCACCCATAATCCTATTAAGTAACCCCAATAAAACTCATTGGTTCACCAAGTTGGATTTTGGTGGTATCCTTACTTTGGTCTGTTGCGCATTCCTTACGTGATGGATAGACATTTATTCATGTCTCCCCAGGAAGGGTCACAGAAGAAAAAGAGATAGTGTCACGGCTTTCAGGACCACTGGAGAGACTGTAGACTTGATTTAGGTCAATTAGCCAAATTTATTAAAGCTGCTGACAGTCTCTAGTTTGAGATGAGACTGTGGGGGACCTGTGAGGGGAAGGGGATCTTTTAAAAGCAGAAACCACAAGTTACTTCTTTCCTATGATTTTGGCAGCTGTGAGGACAATGGGGTTAACACTGACCCTTAAAGGCAGAAATGAACAAGTTTACAGAAGCCAAAACAATCGTTAGTCATTTCCTTAACAGATGTATGACCTTGAGGGTAAGGGGCTTTCTGGTTATTGTTATTTCAGCATATTACTAAGAAAAACACGATATGGTTCAGGTTATTTTCCCTTGGGTGGGCAAGGAACACACAGCTGCAATGTCTGCATGGTGGCATTCCTCCCTGTGGTCAGCTATTTTTTTTTTTTTTTTTTTTGTCTTTTTGAGACAGGGTCCCCCTGTAGCCCCAGCTAGCCTGGAACTCACTATGTAGACCAGGCTGGCCTTGAATTCACAGAGATCCGACAGCCTCCCAAGTGCTGGGATTAAGGGCATGCACCACCACGCTGGCTGGTCAGCTATTTCTTAAAAGAAAACAGACTTCTGGGGAGAAGTGACTTACTGGAACTAAGTTCAGAACTTGGGCTAGCTGCTGAGCTGGCTTAATTAAAAAACAAAAACGGAAGTGGGGGCTCAAAATGGAGTTAGTCTCATTGTCACAATAGGAAGATAGAAAACATACAAGCTTGAGTGATATGGACAGCAAAGGAGAAGGTCAAACAGGAACTACTCTCTAGAAATGTGACTTGGGGTGAGGGGTGGTCATCTAGGGAGTCTGCCAAGTTTGTTCAGTGGGATGAACAAAGAATTGACCATCCTGGAAAGGCAGAAGACCAAAGCACAAAGAAGGAGAAAATGACAGGAACATCACAGGCACAAGGAACAGGAAAGTTGTATTGGATGCGGGAACACAGAACAGCCAGGGAGAGAAAGGAAAATGAGAATGACAAATTTTATCAGAGCAGACAACTCCCATAGGCATGGGAGAGGCCCCAGAGCTGGGGATCCCTTCCCCCAGGGCTCTGGGTCTGACCTATAGAATCCTGGAACCCTGCCCTTTCCCACTCCCCCCCCCTTCTCCCTCATTGGTGACACGTGGGGGTATCCTCCCTTGGGTGGGCTTGTTGGGCCCCCAACCCCAGTCTGGGGTATCCAACATCCACGGAAGGTCGCACCCAATAACTCAATCCTCAGACCAGGAGATGCAACAAGCAAGAGGATTTAATCGTTTGCGCAGACGGGCCCCTGCCTCACTCGAAGAGAGACAGAGCAGCAGCCCAGAGCTCAGCTTGTAGGCTTCTTTTAAAGGCAAAAACTACAAACCACAGCTGTAGAAGTGGGAGGGGGAAGTTTCGGGTAAGCGGCAGAAGCGGGAGGGGGAAGTTTCAGGTGATTTTCAGCTTGTGCACGAAGCATGAAAAGGTCAGCTTTTTCTCAGCAGTTAGAATTATTTTACATCTTATTTCCTTGTACAGCTTCTCAGAATATTTTTCTTTGGTCTGGGGGACTTGGTTTGAATCCACTTTGACTTGGGGGGGCTTTAGTTTGATTCCATCAGGCTGTTTTCTTCCTGCTGGTGGGCTTTTTCTTATGGCCCTGGGAAGTTACAACAGTTGCAAAATACTCAGGAACAAGAAACAGCCCAGGGACAAGAAGCAGCCTCTCTAAAAGAGGCCCATCCCTGCTATCTAGATTGGTGTATGTTCCCCTCTCCTTTAGAAGGAAGAACTGGGAGAGTTGATAAGAAAAACCCAGGAGATGTTTCCTCTACCTGTGTGACAGGGGCTTCATGTGGAAGGAACACCCGGGCCAAGGCAACACAGGACTGACTCTCCTGTTGTCAACTTCCCAGCATTCAGAACATGCACTTTTTTTTTTCAGATTTATTATTTTTCCTCATTAGTTATTTTAATTTAAAAAGATTTGTATTAGTTCTTTGAGAACTTCATACAATGCATTTTTTTTTTTTTTTACCAAACTTGCCCTCCTCTAACTCTTCCTAGACCCACTGCCACCTCTCTACCCACCCAACTTTTGTTCTTTTTTTTCCTCTATGGAGTCCAATTTGTGTGCCCAAATACTCTTGGGTGTAGAATCTGCTCCGGAATGTGGTTGACCTACCAGGGGTCACATCTTCAAAGAAGACTGACTCTTCCTCTCCCAGCAGCCATCAGATGCTAACAGATCCTCAGTTAGAAGTGGCACATGGTGTCCACCTCTCCCCCTCCCCACTGAGATTTTTATCTGGCTTAAACTGGAGCAGTTTTGTGCATGCTAACACAATTACTGTGAATTCATATGTGCTGCTGCCCTGCTATCTGGAAAGTAGTCTTTCTTTGCAGTCATTTACCACCACTGGCTTAGAATCTTTCTACCCATCTCTTCCTCAAAGATCCATGAGCCTTGGGATGAGGAGGAGTGTGATATAGATGTCCCATTTAGGGCTGAGCAGTCTGCAGTGCCTTATTCTCTACACGTTGATCAATTGTGGGTCTCTGTGTTATTTGCCTTCTAAAGCAAGAAGCTTCTCCGATGAGGCTTGAGAGAGCTGCATTAATCTATGGGTATAGCAATAAGTCATTAGGAGTCATTTTAATACTGTGTCCATTTAGTACAATATTAATAGTAGGTTCTTGTTGGGAGTAATAAAGGTCTGTGTAGGTTTGTTATGATGGAACAGGGATAATATACAAACAATCTTGAGGGCATAACTCAGTCAATTAGTTTAAGGATGTCTAGTAAAGGTTTATTTAAGAATATTGCCCAAGCTTTATCTGCATAACAATGACTACTGAAAGATGTCTTTTATGTTTCTCTGTATTATGCAAATGTTACTTTTGGCACTTTCTTTTACCCATAACAAGAATGATTTGACTCAAGAAAAACTCGGTCTACCTCCTTGAACCAGATGTATGCAATCTAGAAGAAAACAGTTTCTGTGATGCTTGGTCTGAATTCTGATGTTTATTTCCTATCAATAGGTATGTGATATAATGCCTCCCTTCCTTCCAAAAACTGTAAATCAGGATATAGAAAACTAAACAGAGACAGCTTCTGTTTGTAATGGA
>NW_008335660.1:159022-160847 GCF_000622305.1 Nannospalax galili | reverse complement strand
TTTTTTTTAACCAAAAGATTGCAGCAGGGGCTAGAGAGATGGCTCAGAGGATAAGAGTGAGTACCAGCAGATGAACACAGTTCAGTGTGTCTACACACAGAAAACGAATTAAGGAAAAATATTTAATCATAGATCACCATAACATATAGAAATAAGTTTGGAATATTGTAAAAATTACCAAAATGTTACACAAAATCACAAAGTCAGCACAGTGCATTACCTGTTAAATGCAATAAACAAAGTATGCCTGTAATTTGCTACTTCTTGCTTTTTTTTTTTCCCCTGGTCTTTTTGAGAAAGAGCCTCCCTGTAGCCCCAGCTGGCCTGAACTCACTGTGTAGACCAGGCTGGCCTTGAACTCCCAGAGATCTGCCTGCCTCTGCTTCCTGAGTGCTGGGATTAAAGGTGTCATGCCTGGCTGCTACTTGCTTTTTAAAAGAAAACAATTTTTTTAACTTCTAAAAAAGATCTTATTCATTCATTTTTTTTTTTATTAGTGTAAAGTTAGGAGTTTTCTTTTGTTGTTGTTGTTGTTGTTGTTGTCTTTCAGTCTTTTTGAGACATGGTCCCCCTGTAGTCCCAGCTGACCTGGAACTCACTATGTAAACCAGGCTGGTTTTGAACTCACAGAGATCCTCCTGCCTCTGCCTCCCGAGTGTTAGGATTAATGTGTTGGGAGCCAAAAGGCCAGAAGAGAAACATCTTTATGGCTTTGAGAAAAAGACAGCTTTATGGTTTCCTGTAAATCTTTATGGCCTTGAGAAAAAACAGCTTAATGGTTTTCTGTAAGTTTCTATAAGATAGCACTTAGTTAAAGAATGTAGAAAAACAACTTTGTGACCCAGGCTAAGTCAGCCTTGAGAAATGTTTTATGCTCACCATAACAGTTAGCAGATGTTCCTTTAGGATAAGAAATGCCCCCTTGAATAACCCTCCCTAGCTATAGCATCCAACAACACCAATTAGTGTCTGCCCAGCACTTTCCTTCTCCTCACCTCCCCCCCCTTTTCCACTACCAGTATATATGTCTGCTGCTTTCAAATAAAATTTTGGAGCTTGATCAGAACACTGTCTTGCTCTCTTTCTTCGTGTTCCTTGTTTGTCATTCCTTCTAGGACCCCCACTCGTCGTGCCACTGTAAAAGTGTCCTGCGGGTCGGGACAGGTTCTCCCCTAGGGTTTATGATCTATGTAGCCACAGGTTCGTGGCCCCAGTAATAGTGCCAGGTATGGGTTCCATCTCATAGAGCAGGCCTTAAATCCAATTAGAGGGTGACTGGTTACTCCTATAACATTTGTGCCTTTATTGAACTAGTGGGCTTACCATCCTAGGTCATTTATTTTTGTAGCTTGCAGGGTTCACAGCTGGATTAGGTTGATGATTACTTTTCTTCTTAGCATGTATTGTGTTTTCCAACATGACTACAGCTAGTCAGTAGAAATGAAGCTTTTGGGTCAGTATCCTCTTGATTTCTCCACAATTTATGGCTCAACTATATGTTGTCTTCAGCAATAGCATCTTAGTATTAAGCTCTGAAAGATAACAAGAGCAATAGCAATAGCCTGAAATGTTTGGGGGGGGGGTCTATGGGATTCTACTGGCCAAGAACTCCAAGAAAAGTAATCCATTCCTGGTACAGGAGGGTTTATTTACTAGGATAAGGTGCCTAGTTGGCATATTAATCCCCCCACTATAAAGTACCTCCATTTAAACTCCTTTTTTTTGGGTCTTTTTGAAGCAGGGTTTCCCTGTAGCCCCAGCTGTCCTGGAACTCACTATGTAGACCAGGCTGGCCTTGAACTCACAGAGATCCACCTGCCTCTGC
>NW_008335660.1:122868-158934 GCF_000622305.1 Nannospalax galili | reverse complement strand
TATATTTTAGTCTTTTTGAGACAGGGTCTCCCTGTAACCCCAGCTGTCCTGGAACTCACTATGTAGGCCAGGTTGGCCTTGAACTCCCAGAGCTCCGCCTGCCTCTGCCTCCCTAGTGCTGGGACTACAGGCGTGTGCCACCACGCCTGGCTTGTTGATATATTTTAAAGAGCTTCTACAACAGTAAGTTTCCACATGATTTTTGGAAATGCCTTTAGTGTTAGTTGTCCCTCTCCTTATTTCCATTTCTGCTTACTTTCCCATCAAGCACCCCACTTAATCCTTCCTGCACACCCTACTGCTCTCAGATTCATTCTTTTTTTAAAATATTTTATTTATTATTTTTATTTTATGTGTATGCGTGTATTGCCTGCATGTAGGTGAGTGCACCCGTGTCATGCAATGCCCTTGGAGGACAGAAGAGGTTGTTGGATCCCCTGGGACTGGAGTTACACACAGTTGTTAGCTGCCATGTGGGTGCTGGGATTTGAACCCTGGTCTTCCGCAAGAACAATCAGTGTTCTTAACCACTTAGCCATCTCTCTAGCCCTCAGGTTTATTCTTAAAGAACATTCTGATGCTATCATAAGTGGTATTTTAAATTTCAATTCATTCATTACCACTAGAGAGACAAATAATTGACTTGTACCTTATAACTTCCTAACCTCCATGAGCTCCAAGGTATTCAGACTGTTTAGGAATTGCGACTTATATGAGTTTGTTTGTGAATAGCAATTTATTTTATTGGTTTTTTTTTTTTTTTGGTCTTATCTTTTTTGGTTTTTGTTTATTTTTGAGATAGGGTCTCCCTGTAGTCCCAGCTGGCCTGGAACTTGCTATGTCGACCAGGCTGGCCTTAATTTCACAAAGATCTGCCTGCCTCTGTCTCTGCCTCCACAATACTGGAATTACAGGTTTGTGCCACAATGAGTGACCTCTTATTTTCTTATTTCATTGTAATCTGCAGCCCTTTCTTTCTTGTCTTAATGCACTGGTTGGGTGCTCTGAGACAATGTTGTATCAAAGTGGTGAGATAGTAGATCCTTGTCTTTTCCTGATTCATACAAGAAAACTTTTGATCTTCAATATTAAATGTGATGTTGACTATAGGGTTTTTGTTGTTTTGGTTTTTGTAGATACCTTTTATCAGGTTAAGGAGGTTTTCTTCTATTCCTAGTTTTCTTGGTTTTATTGTACCAACACCTGAATTTGTTTAAAAGCTTATTTTAGATCTACTGAGCTGACTATATGGCTTTCTTCCTTTATGTCATTAATATGGCTATTTACACTAACAGATGTTTAAATGTTAAAGCAATCTTACATTTACATTCCTGTATAGTCATCCTATTGGTGTTCTATTTTTGCTATCACAAATTACCACAAACTTGGTGACTTAAACAACAGAAAGTATTGTCTTAATATTTTAGAACCCAAAATGGGTTCCAAAAAACCTTAATATTTTGGAAGCCCAAAATGAGTCTTGTAAGCTAAATTCAGAGTGCTGGTAAGGCTCTTTCTTTGTAGAGGGTACAGGGAAAACCCATTTCTTGACATTTTCTAGACCCGAAGCCTGCTTCCATTCCTTGGGTTAAGATCCTTTCCTTGCGTTAAGCATTTGCTTCGTTTCCACCTCTGTTTCCTGTTGCCGAGGACTTGGGTTCCATTCCCAGCACACACAGCAGCTAACAACGGTCCCGAACTCCAGTTCCAACGGGTCTAACACCCTCTTCCGGCTTCTCATGGGCAAACATACATGTGGGCAATACACTCATATACATAAAATAGAAATAATATATACTTTAAAAAATCAGACCGGGCAGAGGCAGCCTGGTCTACATAGTGAGTTCTGGGACAGCTGGGGCTACAGAGAGACCCTGTCTCAAAAAGACCAAAAAATTAAGAAAAAAAAATCTTTCTGGGGAAGAGAAAGGCAATGATCAATCAATCTTATTTTTGTTTTTGTTTTGTTTGTTTTTTAAGTTTTTTTTGTGGGGGTTCTTTAAGTAGACAAGGTTGGCCTCTAACTCAAAGAGCGCTACCTGCCTGTCTCCTGAGTGCTGGGATTAAAGGTGTGTGCCACTATGCCCAGCCCCAATCATTCTATAACGACTTCCATATTCATGAGGGTTATGGTTTCTTAGTTTCCTGCCTAAGAAGGACCACAAAAAACTCTTTCCCTATTTTATCAATTGGCTGGAGAGGAGACTTTAGACATTTTTGTCACAGGAGTTGACTGGAATCCCTGTATCATAGTGAGTTTAGTTTGAAATTGTCACATATTCTAGGTGACATAAATTTTATAAGATTAAAAGTACAAGGTTTAAGCAAGAGTAACATGATTATGCCGGTGAATGATCCCAGAAAGGTTGAGAACCAGGAAAGCCATGGCTGTGTGCATTTCAGGAGAGCCATCTTTTGCAGCTTCTTGGTGAGGGGTAGGGGTGGGGTGGGAGACTGAGGGGTTAAAGGGTGGGTGTGGGT
The DNA here is from genome assembly GCF_000622305.1 of Nannospalax galili. Classification (NCBI taxonomy): domain Eukaryota; kingdom Metazoa; phylum Chordata; class Mammalia; order Rodentia; family Spalacidae; genus Nannospalax; species Nannospalax galili. The sequence goes on along the minus strand of NW_008335660.1, from coordinate 156,453 downwards.
GGGTGATTTCTTGGATTATCAAAGCAAATAAAAACAAAACCACACTGTGGCCGTGGGGGGGGGGGGGGGGGCGGCAGGGGGCCCGGAGGGGTAATCCAGGCATGGGGGGGGGGGGGAGGGCAGCCAGGGGACCTGAATGGATAATCATGGAACTGAGTAAATAACCAGGGGCTGCATGTGGCTTCTTCAACATGAGTGCCCAAAGCACAGGCAGCTCTGCTTTACTTCTCATACTCATTAGAGCTACAGCTGAATGTTTACAGAACAGTGACCAATGATAAAGTGGCTAGAATGAAACTTCAGCAAAATATAATGAGCAAGATAATATTATCTCCATGGTATGCCTTCTTGGGAGATCAGCATGTCCCCCAAGAAACTAGGGAGTACTGGCATTCCAGAGATATCTCCTTAGCAAACATTCTTGCATAAACTTTCTCAGGAGACGAGGCTCTCCAGACATATATGCTCAAGGTTCAGCTTAATTTACCAAGCATATATTTGTACATGTTTTTCTTTTTGGTCTTTTTGAGACAGTGTCTCCCTGTAGCCCCAGCTGGCCTGGAACTCACTAAGTAGACCAGGCTGGCCTTGAACTCACAGAGATCTGCCTGCCTCTGCCTGTAGAGTGCTGAGAATAAAGGCATATGCCACCACGTCTGGCTTACCAAGCATATATTTCAAGCCATAGGAACACGATTTCACAGTCCCTTCATCATACTGATGATTGTATGTTAAGAATATGCCTGGGGATTGTGTGTAGAGGTGCAAAGTGGTCCAACATTTGAGATAACATCATAGGTTTTCCTACAATACAGCCTCTAACAAAACTAGGCTCTTTCATATCCCCCCAAAAAGGACTGTTTACTTTTATACCAAGAATGTCAGAAAAGTACCACAATCCACTTGTGGTATGTGCCTAGGTAGGCTTCAAGGGGTTTGTGCTATGAGACAAGACCATATGAGGTTGTCTAAATAATAATAATAATAATAATAATAAAATCACATCAGCAGAGCCCATGTAGTTCTATGTCTGTGATAAGATCAAACATTTTCTTTACTGAGGTATAGAAAATTATTGTGAAAGTGTTGAGGGCATAAGAACAGAGTCAGAAAGTGAAGTAAAAATAAATATGAAGCTTTTTTTTAAGGAATAAAAGCAAGACTTGTTCTAAAAAATGAAAAGAAAATGAATGTGAAGAGAGGGATTGAAAAGATGGCTCAGTGGTTTAGAATACTTCCTGCACTTTCAAAGGACTGATTTCAGCTCCTAGCACCCACACTGGACGATTCACAATCACCTGTAACTTCCCCTCCAGGTGATCTGACACCGTCTTCTGGACTCTACAGGCATCTATACACTCATTGCATTCATTCACACAAACATCACACATACACATAAATAAAAATAAATCTTAGCCAGGCAGAGTCGCTTATGCCTTTAATCCTAGCACTTGGGAGGCAGAGGCAGGCAGATCTCTATGAGATCAAGGTCAGTCTGGTCTACATAGTGAGTTCCAAGCCTGCTGGGGCTACAAGGAGACCCTGTCTGAAAAAACAAAAACAAAAACAAAACGAAAAAGACAAATCTTAAAAGAATGTGTTAAGATACAAAAGAACAAATTTTTTTTTTTTAGTCTTTTTGAGGCAGGGTCTCCCTCTAGCCCCAGCTGGCCTGGAACTCACTATGTAGACCAGGCTGGCCTTGAACTCACAGAGCTCTGCCAGCCTTTGCCTCCAGAGTGCTGGGACTAAAGGCATGCACCAACGTGCCCTGCACAAAAGAACAATTTTAAGGAAGAATCTAATGGCAGAATAGATTAAAAGGAAGGTGGTGTGAAGTTGTAAACCATTGTGTATCAACAGTGTCAAAAGAAAATTATGAAAACCAAAGCATGAAGAACTAATGATGGATTTAAACAAATCTCCCTAAATAGATTTCTATAAACTATCTTTGAATCATACCTGGCATGGTAATTGTCCTATCTGACATGTCAGTAGCCTATCCTAAATATTTAATTGGAAGACCTGAATAAAGCCTAGACCATTATTATTGTTGCTATTGTTTTAAAAGCCTAGGTTTGTTTTTAAAAATGTTTTGTATTACTACCAATTCCTTTATTCTTTGGCTATATTTTTCTGCTGAGTGCTTAAGACTATTGTAGGCAGCTCAAAACTAACCACTGTTTTGTTTTGTTCTTGTTGTTTTTAAGGCTGGTTGAAACTCTCTAGGGGTTACTCACAGGAATTTGGGAGGATTCCCTTGGCTCCTTTAGTCATCTTTTGCTAATTGTGCCATCTGATGGGATGGGTCAAGGTCTTGCTGACCATGTGGCTTCCTCTGGAAGTATTCAGGACATTTTCTTCTGGTTGATCCTCTGCTTTGTAAAATAGACCGTGGTTAGAGCTCAACTTCTAGGGTCTCCATGGCCTCTATGATCAATAAGACAGATGACTCAGTGCAATTATATAATGTTTTGAGAGGGGTCCCATCATCCAATATGAATAAGCTAACTTGAGGGCAAGGCTCAAATACTGACTGTTCTTTTAGCCCTTATTTCCCCCCATTGACTTTGGTGGGGTTTTTTTTGTTTTGTTTTTTTTGGGTTTTTTTTTTGGTCTTTTTGAGACAAAAAGTGCTGGGACTAAAGGCATGTGCCACCATACCCGGCTTTGACTTTGGCTTCTATGTATGATTACTGAACACCGAGAAGGTTAGTTACAGCAACACTGAAGAACAAATTATGCTTTAAAATTTAGCTATTGTATAATACTTAAAGCTTTTCTAAGACATATTTTAAAACACCTTGACATATTTTTAGATTCTTCTTCTTTTTTTTTTTTTTTTTTTTTTTTGGTTTTTTTGGAACAGGGTCTCCCTGTGGCCCCAGCTGGCCTGGAACTCGCTAAGTGGACTGGGCTGGGAACTCACTATGTAGACCAGGCTGGCTTGAACTCACAGAGCTCCACCTGCCTCTGCCTCCCAAGTGCTGGGGCTACAGGTGTGCGCCACCATGCCCAGCTAGATTCATTGTTTTAATTAGAAGCCTGACAACTTCAGTAGAAACTAATCACAGTTGCCGGGCATGGTGGCGCAGGCCCTTAATCCCAGCACTTGGGAGGCAGAGGCAGGCAGATCTCTGAGTTCGAGGCCAGCCTAGTCTACGTAGTTGAGTTCTAGGACAGCTTGGGCTACAGCTCAAAAAGACCAAAATAAATAAATAAATAAGCCAACAACAAATATATAAATAAATAAAAAAATATATATATATATTCTAAAATCGTATTAATTACTCAAGGAAAACTGAAAGCACAGGGCTAAGTCAGTGTCCCAATCTTTCTATTCTAGGAATAGGAGAGCCTAGACAACACAGATGAGGGCAGCTTTCCACAAGTGTGAAGCTGTACTCTGGAGCAGGAGTCATCATGTCCCAAGAGCCAGATTATTTCCTAAGCAATAGGGACTTCTTGAGACTTATAGACTGATTACTTATATATAGTGTCATTTATTTATTTATTCTTTTTTTTTGTCTTTTTGTGATAGGGTCCCCCTGTAGCCCCAGCTGTCCTGGAACTCACTATGTAGACTAGGCTGGCCTCAAACTCACAAAGATCCTCCTGCCTCTGCCTCTCAAGTGCTGGGATTAAAGGCCTGCACCACCATGCCTGGCTATTTTGGTCTTTTTGAGACAGGGTCTCCCTATAGCCCCAGCTGGCTTGGAGCTCACTATGTAGACCAGGCTGATCTTGAACTCACAAAGATCTGCCTGCCTCTGCCTCCTGAGTTCTAGGACTAAAGGTGTGCACCACCACGCCCAGCTATCTTTGTTTTCATTTTGAGACAGGGTCTCACTTAGCCTTGGCTAGCCTTGGACTCACTATGTAGACCAAGCTGGCCTCAACTCAATGAGATCTGCCTGCCTCTGCAACCCAAGTACTGGGATTAAAGGCATACTCCACCAAAGTTGGCTTAATCATGTTTTTTATTTTGAAATATTAGTTACACTACGAACTAAAAGGAATTTGGGCTAAAGTGACAGTTTTAATTTATATGACCATTTATTGATATCCCAGTATTGTGCCATGTTTGCATTATAAAAGCATAAGCACATGTAAACAATATATACACATATATCCAGATACAAAGGTAGATTGTTTTTAATTACCAAAGATTTTGTATCATTTGCCAGTTTTGTTTTACACTGTTGAAGAGATCATTTTTTATTATAGCATTAGTAATTATTAATATAAAATCTGGGGGCCTGGAGGATGGCTTAGCAGTTAAGAGCACTGGCTGGTTCTTGCAGAGGACCGAGGTTCTATTCCCAGGCCCCACATGGCAGCTAACAACTGTCTTCAACTCCAATTCCAGGGGATCCAACAACCTCTTCTGACCTCTGAGGGCATTGCATGACACGGGTGCACTTATACACATAAGTGGGTCAATATACTTATACACATGAAATATAAAAATAATAAATATTTTTTAAAAAATAAAATCTGCACTTTTTTTGAGGCAGGGTTTCTCTGTATCTGCAGCTGGCTGGGAACTCACTATGTAAACAAGGTTGGCCTTGATCTCACACAGATCTGCTTGCCTCTGCCTCTTGAGTGCTGTGATTAAAGGCCTGAGCTATCATGATTGGCTAAAATCTGTACTTTGAAGAACATGATTTTTTGGTACTGAAAGGATGTGACTCCCAGCGGCCTTTGCATGGTTGAGTGGAGGATTTCCTACTTTACATTTGAGCAGGATACAGCACACTGTACAGGTTATTGCTGCCATGGGAACAGAACTGTCTAATGGGAAATACTTGCAATATCGCAGCCAATGGTTCAACCACTATAAACAATAACTACTCCTCACCAGTTGACTCTAGGATCACAGAGGACAGCAAGACCAACCTAATAGTCAACTGTCTTCCTCTGAACATGACACAGGAAGAACTAAAGAGTCTTTTGGGGAGCATTGGTGAGATAGAGTCCTGTAAGCTTTTAAGAGACAAACAGGGCAAAGTTTGAGAAATGGCTTTGTGAACTACATTGACCCCAAGGATGCAAAAAAAGCTATCAACATTCTGAATGGATTTGGGACTTCAAAGCAAAACTATAAAAGTTTCCTGTGCTTGCCCAAGTTCAGCTTCTATCAGAGATGCAAACTTATATGTCAATTGGCTTTCAAAAACAATGACCCAGAAGGAGTTGGAGCAACTGTGTTCACTGTAGGTCAAGTAGGGCACTGGCATATCAAGGGGTATAGGGTTTATTGATTTGACAAGTGGAATGAGATAGAAGAAGTTCTCAAATGCCAGAAACCTCCTGATGCTACAGAGCCAATCACTATAAAGTTTGCTAATAATCCAAGCCAAAACAAAACAAAACCAAAAAACCAATCAGGTCCTTTCCCAGCTATACCAGGCTCCAAACAGGACCTCTAGCTCAGCAGGCACAGTGTTTTAGAAATAACTGCTAATTTCAGTTGTCATCCCCTCCTGTGAACCTGGAGCTGTGGTCCTCAACCTTGAGTGACTGTTTCACACTCCTCTGTTGGTGGGCTGATGGTGGAGCAGATTGGAGGATGGGGGACTTCTCAATGTTGGATAGTAGTTTCAGTCATCTCTGAGTGGCTGCATTCCCCAGAGCCACCTCCCCCGAAGGCAGGTTGTGTATGGCAGTAGATTTGCTTCTGTGTTGGGCTCATCCTGGGGATAGGGGAGGTTTCTCCTGGTCTAGTCTTGGGAGGACTGATTCTCTAGAATGGACCTCCTACCTCCCTTGATGGTCAGCTATGGTCTTGACTCCACACATGGTCCTGGGCATCCAGGCCTTGACACTGGGTCTTTCCCATTCTCAGGGACCAAGAAGTGTTCCATCATCTATTACTCTCCTAAAGCCCAAGTGAACCTTTACCTGTGTCTGACAGAAATAATAACCAAACTGATATAACTCTCAAACTAAAAATAGACCATTGTATTTTAGAATGTAAGTTCATAATTCTATATGTCTATTACAGTTTTTGAGTATTATTTACTGACAAAACTGTACTACTAAGCTTCAACAATACTGTGAAATTTCTTACTGTTACTGTAATGCGAGTTTGGCATTCATTTCCCTTCCAAATTCTCCAACCTACACAAAGATTTTCCTTGTAATCATGTTACTTTTTTTTAAAGCAATACTAATTAAAAAATACTTTTTCTAAAAAAACAACATGATTTTTTAATATAAAGCTTCTTTTGCAACAGATAGGAACTTTTACAAAGTTCCACAACGGGTCTGTGAAATGCCCAACCCCAAGTAACACATCTACAATGAAACCTCTACCTCTAAAGCATATGGAACTTAGTGGAACAAGGGGTAGAAAGAATACTAATGCATCTCTGAACTCTCATCATCAAAGCTCCCTCATGCAACACAGGGCAATGAACACCAAGGGCCACAAATGGCCAAAGCATAGAGAACAAAAGACTGCAGAGTGTGCGTCTTAGACAGGGCTTCCATATTAAACTTCACCCACCCAGGGCTCAGGGACCGTTGAGGAAATGGAGAAGGTGCATGGCCACATGGATACAGTCTTATAGACTCCTGGGACCTTGCATATTGGCAGCTTACAGCAATGGTGACAACAGGCACAAGAACTATACAAACACAGCAGACAAACACAAGCATAGAACTGTGAGCAGGATAGCAGGCCCCAATCTTAGCTAAAGAACTACTGGGCATCTAATCACTGCTGGGTGAGGAAGAACTGTTCTTCTTTAAGGGAATGACTAGACCCAAGTGGATGAACATGCACTGAAGGATGTCAGGGGATACTAACTTGACTTGATAGGCCTTAAGATAAATGATAGAATGCAGGAAATGGGGGGGGGCAGTAGGAGGGTGCTGAAGGGGAAGGGAGTATGACATACACAAAAAATCCATAAAAATTTCAATGAAATGGCTGGGAGTGGTGGTGCAGGCCTTTAGTCCTAGCACTCAGGAGGTGGATCTCTGTGAGTTCAAGTCCAGCCTGGTCTATGTAGTGAGTTCTGATCCAGCTGAGGCTACAGAAAGACCCTGTTTCTAAAAGACAAAAAAAAAATTCAATTAAAAAAGTAAAAAACTTTAAAAAACTCTTGATTGGGCCAACTGTGTGACATTTCTTTGTGAATCCAGTGGGTACAACAAAAAACATCAAAGCGCTAGGCTTAAAGCTTGAATGTACATGGCCTCAAGCAGAGCCTCATTTCTTCCCCTAGATATTTTCTGGGAATGTCAGACAAGCTTGTTAACTCTGTTTACAGTAGAGATTTCCTACCTTCTTGTATCACTGTGATCTAGACTTTTCCTTATCAATTGTAATTCTGTCAAGTTCCCCTAAGGAACCACCTGGTGATCTCATTTATGCTCTTTAGTCACCCTTTAAAGATAATAGTTTCAGTCGGGTGTGGTGGTACACCCTTTTAATCCCAGCACTGGGGAGGAAGAGGCAGGAGTATGTATCTCTGTGAGTTCAAGGCCAGCCTGGTCTACATAGTGAGTTCCAGGCCAGCTGGGGCTACAGGAAAACCCTGTCTCAAAAAGACCAAAAAAGAAAGAGAGAGAGAGAGAAGAGAGAGAATAGTTTCAAAACAGGACTCGAGAGAGGTTAAGGGCACTGGCTTCTCTTGCAGAGGACTCTTCCACTTTCCAGCACCCACATGGAAGCTAACAACTGTCCATAACTCCAGTTCTAGGGGATCCGACACCCTCTTCTGACATCTGCAGGCTTGCCTGGCATGGGTGCATTTACTTACATGCAGGCAACACACTCATACACATTAACTGCAAGAACAGCCAGTACTCTTAACTGCTGAGCCATCTCTCCAGCCCCAAATTTTTAAGACATGGAACGAAGGAGTGTGAGTCTTAGGGAAAGCCCACACGTATGCTCTTGGGTGTAACTTTCTTTTTGTGCACCTTTTTCTTTCTCATAACCATCCTGCTTAAACACTATATGAAAATTATCTTAATTTGTTTACATTTATTTAGTTAGTGCCACACCTGTGGAGTCAGAGGACAACTTGGCAGAACTGGTTTTCTCTTTCTACCACGAGGGACCGGGGATGAAATTCAGGTCGTCAGGCTTGCTGGTAAGTGCAGAACCATCTCATTGGCCCTAAAATTATCTTAAAACAAAAACTCAGCTTCATAATTGCTTGCCTAGAACTTTTTCTGGATCTCAAAGCCATGAATCTTTCTTTGGCCTGTTTGTTGAAGTCCCTGAAAGATTAGAGGAACTCCTTGGGTTGATGCAATGGAGAGAGTGGAGCTATGCCTCCTGTCTCTGCCTCCCTTACCACTGACATTACTGTTTATACCAATGAGAATTCTAATCTAAAACATCTACAAGCCAGTACTTGTGCTGTATGCCTATAATCCCAGCACTGGGAAGGTACAGTCAAGACTACAAGAACAGGAGTTCGAAGATATATTCCAGGAGGTATTATATAAGGAGCTCAAAACCAGCCTGGGCTGCTTAAGACCTGACAGCAAAGAAACCAAGAAAACCTTTCGTAATAGTAGATTTAGAGGCTATTCTTTTTAAAAATATTTTATTATTTTTACTTTATGTGTATGCGTGTACTGCCTGGATGTGTGTAAGTGCACCTGTCTCATGCAATGCCCAAGGAGGTCAGAAGAGGGCATTGGATCCCCTGGAACTGGAGTTACAGATGGTTGTTAGTCACCTTGTGGGTACTGGGAATCGAACCCGAGTCTACTGCAAGAGCAGTCAGTGCTTTTAACTGCTAAGCCATCTCGTCAGCCCCTTAGTAGCTATTCTTATGGGGTAGATTAAAGGTATTGTGATCTGAAAAGGTGTTGTGCAGCAATTTCCTCAGAGACAAAAACTCCATCTTGGAGGGAAGCTCCTTAAGACCTGAATAACTAAAGGGAAGTGAAATATTCCATCCTGCAGAGATTGTCAGGAAGTCATAAGTTAAAAGCTTAAGGAAGTCCCAGAAACTGACCAGATACACTAGCTCAGACCAGCTGACTGTCTGGAAGAGACACTTTACAACCCGTTGAACTGCCTGCAAGTTGTTTAGGGAGATTCATGTTTCCAGGTTTCCAGCTTTCCTGACCCACCACTCATGCTGGAGTGGGCTTTTGGTGATGCAACTGCCTTTGAGTCATTCCTCCTCCTGTAAGTAAACCCACACTCATACACCTATAAGCAAACCCAATAAGCTCATTGATTCACCAAATGAACTCTGGTGGTATCCTTACTTTGTCTGCCACAGGTTCTTTATTTGGAGTGAGTAGACTTTTGTTCATGTCTCCTCAGAAATAGTGTCAGAAGAGGGAGGTGGGTTTCTTTTTTTTTTTGTCTTTTTGAGACAGCGCCTCCTTGTAGTCCCAGCTGACCTGAACTCACTATGCACTATGTAGACCAGGCTGGCCTTGAACTCACAAAGATCCAACTGCCTCTGCCTCCCGAGTGCTGGGACTAAAGGCGTGCGCCACCACGCCTGGCAAGAGGGAAGTTTTTTTTTTTTAAAGTTTATTTTTATTTTATGTGAGTGTTTTGCCCACCTGTGTACCATGTTTATGCGATGCCTTTAGAGGCCAGAAGATTGGATTACATTGGATCCTGCGACAGACCAGCCCAGACCGGAGCAATTCAGTCCGATGGGAACAGTGTCCCCGAGAGAGTGGGCAAGGATTCGGCGAGTGACAAACAGACACACAAGAGCTTGGTGAAGGTCTGAGTGTAATTTTTGCAGCTGCAAGGTTTGAGATATATACAGCAAAGATTGCAAAATCTCCCCAACAGAAACTGCAGAACAGCCATGCCAAGATTTACAATTCCAGAGATAAAAGCAAAACAACCCTGCCAGCCATCATGTACAACCAAAACATACCTCCCCATCCCATCAACAGGGCATCAGACAGCAAACCCCCGCTGTGGCCTTCACTGCCAGCCTTTCCCATACTCAGGATTCCGCTCAGCTCTGTGGTTTCAGGTCAAAATGACCTTAACCCATCACTTGCTTTCAACATTAGCTGCACCTGATATTACATTTTTAACTATTTGATAACATTCCTTGCTTATTTGCAGAGGAGCTTATTTGTAGTGGGCCATCGGGCTTCTAAGTCATTCCTTAACCCCTTAGAACCTAAAAAATGATCCCATGTTAGGGACCTATGAAACCATCCTTCCCTCCTATCTTTTCCAACTTTCAAATACAGTCTGTAGTTGCCTTTTAATGCTCTCTTGTTGATTTTTTGTCAAAAGACACCAAGGTGGTCTTGATCTTGCCAATTTATCCATGAATTATAATGAATACCAAGAAACCCTTCTTTTATCTATATTTACCCATCTATGTCTCTCTTCTAGAAATCCGTTATTCCCTGGACTTTCCAGCATTAATTCTGCTTGACTACTTCTTGCTGCATCTAAAATAGCTTTCATTAATAGTGATGCATCTAGAGGCAAAGTTGTCTCGGTGATTGAGTTCCTGAGAACTCTTCCTGCATACTAGGATAATTAAAAGATTTCAATAAGGGCAGTGACAGCGGTGTCAAGGACATCAGGTGCTTTCCGGGCTCCCTGAAAGCCCATGGTACAGTGACAGAAAGATAATAGCAAGTAAGCGCATGCCAAGTACACTGCATGTTTTTTAGCACAGCCAATTCCAAGAGGCAACCTTCTTTGAAGTTTCAGCCTCAACCCACGGAGGATCTCACGTGGGCTCCATTGGCGATGGCGTGACAGGATCCCCTGGAACTGGAGTTACAGGCTGCTGTTAGCCACCGTGTGGATGCTGGGAATCATATTCAGGTCCTCTGTAAGAGTAGCCAGGGCTCTGAACTATTGAGTAGTTACTTCAACCCCCCCCCCCTTTTTTTAGGCAGGGTCTTACTGTGAAGGCTTGGCTGGCTTACAACTCACTATGTAGATCTGGCTGGCTTCAAACCCGGATCCACCTTCGCGTCTTAGTGCTGAGATTAAAGGTGTGTGCCAGCACCCAGGCTAAGGAAGAGCTTTAGACGCTCCCCTATTGGTGAGGAAACACACACACACACACACACACACACACACACACACACACACACAAAGTCGGCTTCATATTTTTTCCTCACTTTTTTGCCTTAGCAGATTTCTTCCAATTTCAAAGCTCAGGCTGCTTACTCAAACTAGCAGAACTGGGAATTTTACAGGAATTTAAAAAACTTTGTCTGGAAATCATTTTCATTTGCGAATAAGAACCATTTTTTTTTGTCAGTCATACGCTGATAAACCTTTGGTAAAAGGTTAAATTCAAATGTTCAATTAGGGCTAGGCTTCTTCCCTGGCAGGGCTGCCTTAAAACATGGCAAGCAAGAACTTGTCATTCCTTGTCTTCAGTGGTAAAGGGAAGTTGCTGCTCAGTTCCCAGCACCTACAAGGATTGGGCGGTTCACTACCTGTAACTCCAGCTCCAGGCCATCCCGCCCTCTACTGCACTGAGGACAGCCCAGGAGCGCAAACCTGGAGACCCACACACGAAGCTCCCATCTACTGTCACTCAAAAGTCTGAGGGGCGGGAACCTGAAACCCTGTCCAATTGGACGCAGTGTTGTAGGACCGCCCAATCAGACTCACTGACAGTTGGGGGCGGGCTATCCTCCATCTTTGGCTCTGTCCCTTGTTCTCGCTGTGGTAAGGGATCATCTCTCTTGTCCTCTCGCTCTGTTACTCGCTCCTGCGGGGACCATAGTGAGGACACAGACGTCCAGGAAGTCGGAAATGGTGAGCATGCGGCGTCCTGCCCGGGAGGGAAACCGGAAATTGTGAGCGCCGGGCGTCCAGACAGGGAGGAAGACCGGAAATGGCGAGCGCGGTGTCCCAACTGGCAAGGATGCTGTTTTGGCCGCCCACTTCCGCCCTGTCCCCTGAGGCTGCGGCGCTGGGGCAGCTCTTAGTGCCCAGCTCGGGTCCAGACCCTGTCCCGGGACTCCGCCCCTGCCACGTCCGGCTCGGAAACTGGAAGGGCGCCGCCGGCGCTGGCGGAGCGGAGCTGCGAGTTCTTGGCCCTTAGGCCAGGCCCGCGGGCAACGGCTGTAGTGCAGCCGACCGCGGCTCGAGAAGGGAGGGGATTAGGCCGGGCGCCCTGCCGCCAGCAGCAGCAGACGGACTGTGGTCAGTCCTCCCCGGCCGCCGTCCTTCTGAGTCCCTGTGATCTTACAATCTGCCGAGCAGGGAAGATGAAGCGAGACACGGGGAAGTTCAGGAAGCGGGTTTTATTTTGGCTGCAGCCTGGTCCATAGGACTCGTGTCGAAAGTCTGGACCCCGAAGGGAGGGATCATTTACATTTTTATATCTTAAGTAGTGGATTACAGTATTTTTAGTTTAATTGGCTAATGGCAAAAACGTGCTATTTTTTGCAAAATGTGTGAAAAGTTCCCAAAAGATCCCTGTGTCATATTGAGAAGAAGCCTTGGTCAACAGGAATAAACTACAGGACCGGTCGCTCTTAGCTAGTTATGCCAGCGTTTTAACCACAAGCCTGTCAGCTGAATTTTGCTGACAGACAGGGAGAGAGAGAAGAGGATTCAAATCTTTGTTTATTCTTGATTTTTCTATCATGGTCCATATATCAACTGACTGAATCGAGGCGTGTAAGTGCCGTCCCTTTTTGGCTTTGCTGTGACTGTCCCCATCTTTCCCTGGGTCCCTCACCACCAATTCCCCATGAGGTGTTTCTTTGAGGCATTGGGGCCACTGGGATATGGGCTGGAATCCAGATTCTGGCTGTGTGACCCTGTGCTTGATAGCTTTAGTGTCAATTTAACACACCTGGATTGAGGGAGCCTCAGTTTGGGAATTTCCTCCATAGGACTGGCCTATGGCCATGTCTGTGGGGCATGTTCTTGATTGTTGAGTGATGTGGGAGGGCCCAGTGCACTGTGGGTGGTGCCATCCTTGGGCAGGTGGGCCTGTGTTACATAAGAAAGCAAGCTGAGGGCCTGGAAAGATGGCTCAGTGGTTACAAACACTGACTGTTCTTGCAGAAAACCCAGGTTAGACTCCCAGCTCCCACAGGGCAGCTAACAACTGTCTGTTACTCCAGTTCCAGAGGATTTGACAGCCTCTTCTGTCCTCCGCAGGCATTTCACGACATGGGTACATTTATCTACGTGCAGGCATAACACTCATACACATAAAAATAACAAAATATTAAAAAGAAAAAGCTGAGCAGGGGCCAAGGGAGCAAGCCAGTAAGCAGTGTTCCTCCATGGCCTGTACTCTAGCTTCTGCCTCCAGGTTCCTGCCCTGAGATCCTACCTTGGGCTCCCTGATAAACTGTTGAACTGTGACCTAGGAGATGTAAGCCATTTGGCTTTCCTTTCCTCCCCAAGTTGGTATTGGTCAGTGTTTTGTCACAGCAATGGAGAAACGAACTAGGACAGACCCTGATTGGTAACTTCACCTGTCTCATCTATTTCTCGTTTGTGTATTTGGAGGGTGATGGTACTGGGCATAGGACCTAGGAGTTCTACATGCAGGCACGAGACATTCCTCAGTGGTTGGTTGGTTGAACTTTTACTTGTTTCTTTGAGACAAGGTCTCACTTGGTAGACAAAGTCAGTCGTGAACTTGTGATTCTCTGTCAGTATCCCAAAACTGGGTTTACAGACCTGCACCATTAGGGTGGACTCCAGTCCTTTGTGGAAATGAAAAGAGCTCAGGGCAGGCACTGGCACTTGGCAGATTCCCAGGAACCAGCTGTCCTTCTGCCTCCCCTGCTCTACCTTGGCACCATTGGGTTTAAGGGAGGTCAGGGAGTACTCAGAAACTCTAAATCTGTCCTTGAAGTATCCGGACCCAGCCAGGGTCCTTGGAGTTCATGGTGGTGCCAAGAGAATCCAAGTTGTTCACAGTGAAAGAGATTCGGAGATGTGGCAGAGATCCTGAGAGAGAAGGCAATACAGACCAGCAAGCCATGTTAGGGACCCAAGCCAGGTAAGATAGGGTTAGAAGGCTGACTCCTTCTGGTCCCCTGCCTCCAGTCTCCGAAGAGGGGCTGGCACATGGAGAACAGGACCAGCTTGGTGGGGACATGATTTCAGAAGCATAGCAGCTATGGAGCAGGCAGAGGCAGCTTGCTCCTGTCCCTGCCCTGGGTGTAGCCCAGAAGCTGTGGACTTTCTGGCATTTCCCTTGGGATAGCAGCACTGTTGGGTGAAGGTTGAGTCCTGCCACTGAATCACAGGGCAAGTGTAGAAGGATTTGCAGACCAAGAGGGACGGCTAGCCTGTCGTAGGCTGTATAAAAGCAACAAAAGAGATCGTCTCAAGGAAGAAGATGAGGATTGACAGCCAAAGTTGTTTGCTTATGTCCACATGCATTCCCACAATCACACACATACACACATATGTACAGAGACATACACATGAAGAAAGGGAAAATTGTGCTGGTGAAATGACCTAATTGGTAAATGGCTTTGCTGCATAAGCATGAGGATCAGAATTTCATTTCTAGAACCTGTTTAAAAAATGGTGGCTGAGGGGCTGGAGAGATGGCTCAGCAGTTAAGAGCACTGACTGCTTTGGCAGAGGACCCAGGTTCGATTCACAGCACCCACATGGTGGCTACGAACTGTCCTTCACTCCAGTTCCAGGGGAATCTGAAGTCCTCTTCTGACCTCCGCAGCATTGCACAACACAGGTGCACTCACATACATGCAGGCAATACACTCATACACATAAAATAAAAATAAATAAAATATTTAAAATAAATGCTGGCTGAAGACAGGTGGATTCCTGGGGCTTACAGGGTGAGCATCCTACCTTAATTAGCAAGCTCCATGTGGAAAGTGGGAGTCTCTGTCTCAAAATAAAGTAGATTTTGACTGAAGAAGAGAACCAAGGTTGACCTTTGGCCACTATAGGGCAACCACAAATTTGTACGTCCACATAACACCCAACCGCACACACATGAAAAAGAAGTAAGGAAATTTTAGGGGACACGAGGAGTCCCTCTAGAGTCTGGGTAAAGTCTCGTCATCTAAGAGTCAAAATTCCAGCACAGTTAACAATATTTGCTGTGAAAATTGCATATTTTGAGGCAGTTGTCCTTCTAGATAAAAGTATTTCAAGTAAGAGTGTTAAAATAGCAGTGAACCATGCTTAAGGCCTGCAAGTACATGACCTTGTTCAAATATCTTATTCCTTTCCCATATGTAAATATGAGTTTGTTAGACTATCCCAAACAGGACTATAAATTGTTTAAAATATCTGAACTTCTGTAACCTTGCAACCTCTTTTTACCTAATCAGCTGTATGCCTATCCAGTGCACCTCAGGAGCTACTTTGATCTCTTTGAGATACAACTTCAGTTGTAGTCAAAGTTATGTCTACTATCAATCATTTATCTGTTTTTAAAAACTTAAGGGTCAATCTCTTGACAAGCCTGCACCCACACTCCCAGGTGTAGGTGTATTACCCCCCCCCCCCCCCCCTCTTCCCTCCTTCTTTTTCTTCCTTTCCCCCCCCGTGTATCTCCCTTTCTATTGACTTCATGCTTAAATTCATGTGCCTTGATAAATTTATCAAGTGCCTTGATGAATTCCAACTCTATTTCATACTGGCTCCTACAATTCTTTTCTGTGGCAAAGTCAAGAATCCTAGCTTCAGGGCTGGAGAGAGAGCTCAGTAGTTAAGAACTCCGGCTGTTCTTGCAGAAGACATGGGTTTGAATCCTAGTACCCACAATGGCAGCTAACAGCTGTAACTCCAGTTCCAGTGGATCCAACAGCCTCTTCTCTCTTCCGTGGGCATTGCATGACACAGGTGCAATTACATATATGCAGGCAATACACGCATACGCATAAAATACAAATAAATAAAGAACCCTTTGCTTCACCTGAGTGACAATCTCTGAAAAGAAGAGCAGCATGGAGCTGTTGCAGTGCTCTGTGTTCCACTGCTGCTGATGGGAGAAGGTCTGAGGACCCCCTTAGGAGAGGTGGGGAGAGAGGTACCTGGGGACCCAGCAGTCAAGGAGAGGAGGAAAAGGAAGAGAACAGCAAGGAGGTGAAGATGGTCAGCTCTGCCCTGCAGCCGACTCTGATTTCCCAGAATATCTGCTACTCAGGAAAGACCGAGCTCCCATGGCAGCCTCCCCTCTGAGGTCAGGCATAGAGATGCAGAATCAGGGTAAGCACCTTTCTCCTGGACCTGTCAACAAATTCCTAAAATGCCACCTCCCTGCAAGCATTCCCCTGTATCAACTTCCCCTTTCCACAGTATGATTAACTATGTTCCTCATGGTGTTTTTCAGACAGTATTTTGTCATTTTCCTCTGAATTCTGGAGCAATAGATTTTTGAGGAATTCTGTTTATGAATATTTCACACAACTAATCCATCTGTGAAGATTGACCTGACCCCATGTAGACAGTCTTTTTGCTTCTCTTCTTTTCCTTGGGCATACATACCTTACCAGAATGCATTTGGTTTGAGCTTTACCCTTGCCTGCTTTACAGGGTGATGTCCTCATCTCTCTGTGGTCTTCCAGGTCTCGTGTGTCAGAATTGCCTGGAACCAGGTGCCCAAAGTAGTCATGTCTCTGGTCCCTTGGAGTGTTCAGTGAATACCAGCCAGTGGGTGTGTTGTGCAGCCTCTCAGGAGCAGCTGGATGACCTGCAGCTGGGAGAAATGTCCTTTTGTATTCTCATCTAAGAGACATTTCCATTGTTTCTCTTTTTGGGTTGTGACTGAGTACTGTTACCGTAAGCATGGATATAAAGCCCTTTTTTGACATTCTGATTGCGGTCCTTTGAAAACTGTTCTTGTTTCATTCTGTTGGGGGACAAATATGACTGAAATCAACTTGAATGAAGGGTTTCAGCTTCTACTTCGAGGTCACAGTCTGTTATTGAAGGAAGTCAGGGCAGGAACTGCTTGCTGGCACACTCTTCTGGCTCACTCTCAACTAGCTTTACATTTTTTGTTGTTTTATGTGTATGAGTGCTTTGCCTCCGTCTATTAAGTGTACCTGTGTTGTACAGTTCCCATGGAGGCCAGAAGAGGGTGTCTGATCCCCTGGAACTGGAGTTAGAGATGATTGCTAGCTGCCATGTGGGTGCTGGGAACTGAACCCAGTCCTCTGTAAGAGCAGCCAGTGCTCTTAACCCTTGAGCTATCTCTCCACCCCTCATTTAGCTAGCTTTCTTATTCAGCCCAGGACCACTTGCCTAGGGAAGGCACTGCCCACAATGGGCTGAGCCCTCCCTCATCAATCAAGAGTCAAGACCTGGCTAGAGACCAGTGTGATCTGGGCAGTCCCCATTTGAGACTACCCCAGAACACTGGGCTGTCAAGTGACTGCTGAAGCTAAATAGGACAAATAAATACCAACAATGAGGGCTCCCACCCAACTTTTGTCCAGCAACTGTTAACTGCCTATAGATCCTTTGGGAGTGGGAGAGCTGTATATTCCCCTCCTCCATCCATGATGGAATGTTTATGGGTCTAGTCTTGTGCATGTGGCACTGCAGCTGTGACTTCATGGGTGCAATAGCAATGTCATATCCAGAAAGCACTGCGCAGCACTCCTTCCTGTACTTTGGGCTCTAACTCTGTTCTGTGCTCTTCTCTGTGATGTTTCCTGAGCTTTGGAGAAGGTGTTACAGATGTCCTATGTAGGACTGGGCAACCAAAAATCTCTTTGTTTTCAGCACTCTGACTAGTTGTGAGTCGCTGCATTAACTGTTGCTCACTGCAGACAATCTTCTCAGTCCAAGGCTGAGAGCAGCACTAATCTAATGCGGTGGTTTGAGTGAGAAATGTTCTCCATAGGCTCACACATTTGAACACCAACCCTGTGTGTTGCTGTGCTCTATGGTGGCCTGACTGCAGTCTCGTGGGGGGGTGGGGGGTGGCAGGGGAACAGTAGGCGCAGAATCAGCGACACGGACTCCGGGAGATGCTGCTCAGTAAGCAGGCTGCCAGCAAGCTCATTTATTGCATACAAAGGGCTTCCCTTTATAACCCCACCCCCCAACCTCCCCTATTGGCCCTAAGGATGAGCCGTGTATTGTCCATTGGTGTGACCGTCATGTCATCTGTCTCTAGCCCAAGCGGCTGATATCAGGTTAGCAGTTTGAGGAAGTAGGTCCTTGTTAGACTGGTGCGCCTGCGCAGAAGTCTCCAGGTCCGGTATTCTGGCAGATCCTCACAGGCCCCTCCTACACCTGTGTTCGGTAGTATTTCAGGAAATACGTGGTCACTATGGAAAGATGTACAGCTGGGATGTCAAGTCCCTGGTGATGGGGAAGAAGATGTTAGAAGCCACCCAGGTCATAGCAGATGGCCTGCAGCTGTCCATGTGTGAAAACGAGGTGGTGGAGGAGAGCCAGGCAAAACTGAAGGAGCTGTTCCCCACTGCTGCGCTCATGCCAAGGGTTTAGAAACAGACGCAGCATCTGGGGAAACACAGCATCCCCCTTGCCCTGGCCACCAGCTCGGGCTCTGTGTCCTTTGAATTTAAGACCACCAGACACAAGGAGTTCTTCGGTTTGTTTGACCACATTTTGCTGGGAGATGATCCCAGGGTGAAGGAGCGGCAAGCTGTGTCGCGACATAATTCTCAGTCTGTGCTAAGAGGCTCTCCCCAAGCCTGTCCGGGAAATGCGCCTTGTCCGAAGATGCTCCTAAGCGAGTGGAGGCAGCTCTGGCAGCTGGGATGCAGGTTGTCCTGGTTCCAGTTGAGAACCTGAGTCAAGACTTGATGAGAAAGGCCACCACCATGCTGAGGTCCCTGGAGGACTTCCAGCCCCAGTGGTTTGGTCTGCCGTATCCAAGTGACTCAAGGCACCCCACGGCCACGCTTAGTGTCCACGCTGCTGAGGAGAAGCGGAAAGGAAATTGACAGCAGCACCAGGATTTTGGCTCACTGCAGCCTTCTGAACCTTCTGTGTTGGCACTCTCTGTGCTGTTAACTTTTCACAGTCAATGGAAAACAAATAGAGAAAGCCCCAAACAAAGCTGTAACATTATCACGTGATAAAGCAGTACAGTATGTAAAGGAAACTGTACATGCATATATATATGCCACTGTGTGACTCCACATGTGTCAATATGTATTGTGCAGATACATATTTACATATGTGAATGCATATTTTCCAACACAGAATAAGATTGTATTTGTGCTTGTTTCACTTTAGTCTTTCTGAATAGTGGCAGTTGGAAAATGTAAACTATATATTCAGGCATGTATATGCCATTACATATGTGTGTGTGAACATATGTGTGTATGTATGATACACCATTCCCCTCCCTTCAGTGTGGACATTCTTTGCAATACCAGCTGAAGAACAGGAGAGGCGTCCTTGTTTTCTGTCCTGATTGAATCCTTGCCCTCTTTACCCAGCCTTGCCTATGTTACAGAAATCTCTTCCACCTTGTCTCAGTGCCTCACTGCACTGTCCCCTGCCTGCAGCACATAGCTTCCATGTATATCCTCATACACGTTGGAGAATGTTTTCTACCTCATAACAAAAAAAAATTATTTCTGTCCATTGATTTTTATGTTTGTTTTATAGAAACAGTTTGATTTTGCTTCAATGTAACAATTCATTTCAGTGTTCCTGATTGTGGGTCTAGGTACCTGTTATTCAGAGTCTCCCTCAGACCAACTATGACATCTTGTGAGTTCCATCAAAAGATAATTTGATCAAATAAAATCTTTTTTATGCATTTGTGTAATTTTTTAGGGGATTCACGATTTACTCTTTTAATAAAATATCCTCCAACCATCAAAAAAAAATACCCATTTTCACAGCTGTGTTGAGACAGCAGGAAGTCTGTCAGCTGCTGGAAGAGAATACAAAAGTGTTCTGTGAATAGACAATTCTGTGGGGTCCCCTCCCCCCTTTTGTGCATTACTCTTGGGGACTTCAGACTCTGGAAGTGGTTACATGTCCACTTAAAACCATTTTTTCCCCTGAAATCTAGGGAATTTCCCTTTATTCCTAGAGCTGGGGGTTTAGCCTGTATTCCTTCAGATCAGCTTTGTCAGAGCTGAGACACTTAGTGCATGTTCAGACTTTAGAGGAACTTGAGATTTTAGTGGCTTGAACTTGGGCATCAGATTTTGTTTGTATTGTAATTGTTTAGAAAACAATTGAATTTTCTTGAATCCCTGAATTAACACAGGTAAGATATTTATATTAATTTTTCTTTCTCCCATGATAGAAATCAAGTGGCACCTTACTTTATTTTTTATGATACTGTCTTGGTTTCTTTCCTGTCGTGATAAAGTATCCCAACAAAACTGTCTTAGGTGAGGACTGGAGAGATGGCTCAGCAGTTAGGAGTAATGGCTGCTTTTGCAGAGGACTTGGGTTCGATTCCTAGTTTCCACACTGTGGCTCACAACCATTTGCAAGTCTAGTTCCTGGGGATCTGATGCCCTTGTTTGGCCTCTACAGGTATTGCATACATGTGGTGCACTTATATACACAGAGTCAAAACACTTGTACGCATAAAAAGTAATTTTGGGGAAAAGGGTTTATTTCTGCTTACAGTTCAAGGGCACAGTTCATCAGTGCAGGGAAGTCCTAGCAGCAGAACCTTGAGGCAAATGGTCACATTGCATCCCTAGTCCAGACACAGCAAGTAATGCATGTATACTAAAATATATCCTAAAATCCAGGATCCAGCCATGAAATGATGCCACCTGGTGTGGGCAGGTCCTCCCGTTTTAGTTAACCTTAATTAAGATTACAAGCCGACGTAATCGTGACAATCTTCATTGAGAGTCCCTTCCCTGGTGATTCCACATACTGCCAAGGTGACAGTGGAAACCATGAAATACAGAGTAGAGTGAACTCACATTTTCTGTTCCTAAGGTTGTTTTGAAGAGAACTGTGTATTACAGGGGTCTGTATCATTTGAAGACATAGCTGTGGATTTCACCTGGCATGAATGGCAGGATCTGAATGCGGCTCAGAGGACCCTCTACAGGGACGTGATGTTGGAGAACTACAGCAGCCTCATGTCTTTGGGTGAGTCTGTCCTGTAACTCTCAGTACCAGTTACATTCTTGGTTGATAATTATAGGAATTGATGCTAACTTTTTTTTTTTTTTTTGGTCTTTTTGAGACAGGGTCTCCCTGTAGCCCCAGCTGTCCTGGATTCACTATGGAGACCAGGCTGGCCTCGAACTCACAGAGATCCGCCTACCTCTGCCTCCTGAGTGCTGGAATTAAAGGCATGTGCCACCACACCTGGCTATATTATGCTTCTTTTTTTAAAAAAACTTTAAAAAATTTTTTTATTATTTTTATTTTATGTGTATGCATGTATTGCCTGCATGTAGGTAAATGCACCCATGTCGTGCAGTGCCCACAGAGGTCAGAAGAGGCTTCCAGATCCCCTGGGACTGGAGTTACAGACAGTTGTTAGCTGCCATGTGGGTGCTGGGATTTGAACCCGGGTCTTCTGCAAGAACAACCAGTGTTCTCAACCGCTGAGCCATCTCTCCAGCCCCTATATTATACTTCTTAATGGACACATAGCATATTTATACACTTATAATGCAATACACTTACACAATGTTTGATGATTAGATGAAAGTTAACTGTTAAATTTAAGCAGCTCAACATTACTTGTTTGTTTTGGGAACATTTGAAATCTTTCTGCTAGCTGTTTTGAAATACTCAATTGCTGTTATTTAGTACTATTCTTTAGAACATAAGAAATTACTCATGTCCATATGCATCCTAGTAAATGTCACCTATGCTCCACCCTTCTTTCCTCTATATCTTTTTTATTCGCTAGTAACCAGTTTTTTCCCTCTACTTCTCTGATGTCAACTTTACCTTGTAAATAAAATAAGATGATTCAGGGTTTTGGGGCTACAGGAGGGTTGTGATATATTTCTCTTATGTCTTTGCTTTTCCTGGGCAGACAAAAGGAACATCTGTTCACAAGTATGTTGGGAATAGATAGCTTAAAGAAAGTTCTAGCTTGGAGAATAAATGAAATTACTGGGGTACTTAGAGAGCAAAGGTGACTCTCAGACAATTGTAACACACACACACACACACACACACACACACACACACACCCTAACCCTTGTCAATTTTTAACTATTTATAACTAAAGGCCAGTCCTGCATGGAATGTTAATTGGGTTCATGACAGTCCTCAGGATTCAGAGCCTCATTACCATCATCACAGACCTAGATGTCTTCTGCATGTTTCTCTTGACTGCCATGACTGTGTTTCAATGTCTGCTGTAGGTCACCATGTCTGCTCTACTTTAAGCTCAGAGGAAGTAGCTATACTAAAGCTTCACATAATGCTTTCCTCTATAAAATTCTGTCCATGTCACTCTGACAATTTTCATCCATTTCAATGAGAAATACAGGTTTATATAGTTTGTATGTGGCACATGTTCTTTACCGGTTCCTCTGTTGTTGAACACTCATTTTTGCTTCTGTAAACAATGTTGTAATAAACAGAACTGCAGATTTCTCTCTGTAAAATACCTATTTCTTTCTAATATATAAGCAGCAATGTGATAGTAGTATCATGTACTACTGTATTTAGTTTCTGAGAAAGCAGCATACTTTAGCTATAGTAATTTATATTGTTACTGTCATTTTATGAGATTTTTTATTTTTTTTATTTTATTTTTTTTTTTGTCTTTTTGAGTCAGGGTCTCCCTGTAGTCCGAGCTGTCCTGGAACTTGCTATGTAGACCAGGCTAGCCTGGAACTCACAGAGATCCGCCTGCCAACATTTTCTCTATCTCTATGTTGATTTCTTATGTTGATTACCTGCTTTTCTATATAGATAATTTGAGATTGATGTAATCCTGTTGATTTTTGTTTCTGTTTGCTGTTTTTCACACATATTAAAACATCCTGCTTAAATCATTGTCCCAAAGTGTTTCTGTATATGCTAGGAGCTTTGTAGTTTCAGGTCTCATTTAAATTTTGATCTACTTTTAATTGATTTCTGTATGTGATAAGAAAGAGGGATGTGGTGGTTTTAATGAGACATATTCCCATAGGCTCACATATTTAAACAGTTGGTCCCCAGTTAGTGGCACTGTTTGGGATTAAGGAACCTTAATGAGATAGAGCTTTGTTGGATGAAGTACACCACTGGGGGTGTGCCTTACTGTTTATAGCCTGCTTCACTCTGCGTCGTGTTTGCAGTTGAAGATGAGATCTTTCAGCTTCTTGCTCCAGTTGCCTGCTGCCATGTCTCCCCTGCTATTATGGACTCTCCATCCCGAATCATAAGCCAAAATAAACTCTTTCATCCATAAGTTCCTTATGTTTATGGTATTTTATCACAGCAACAGAGAAGTAACTCATATAAGTAGTTTGTTATCTAACTTTCCTCAGCCACTTGAACATCCATGTTTCTCAACACAATTTATAGATTAGAACTTCTCTCCTGAGTATAAGTACTTGAAGCCTTTGTTGAAAAATCAGTTGACTGAGCTGGGCATGGTGGCATACACCTTTAGCCCCAGCACTCAGAGGCAGAGGCAGGCAGATCTCTGTGAGTTCAAAGCTAGCCTGGTCTACATAGTAAGTTCCAGGCCAGCTGGGGCTACAGGAGACCCTGTCTCAAAAAAAAAAAAAAAAAAGGGAAAATAAGTTATCTAACTTTATTCCCTCTCTGAAAAAATAACTTAAAAAAAAAAAAAAAAAAAAAGGGAAAATCAGTTGACTGAATGTATTCCCTCTCTGACAAAATGAAGTAAACAATTTAAAAGGAGGAAAGTTTATGTTGGCTCATGGTTTTCAAAGGTTTCAGTCATTGATTACATAACCATGCTACTTTGATCTTGTATGGAAGTGCAGCAGCAAAGACCATCGACCAGACAACTCTATGGTGGGGGCGGGGTGCAATTTAGCAAACAGACTGCTGGGGCTACCTCTTAGCGAGCAGAGCAGCAGAGAAACAGTAGTGAGCAGGGGAAGTCAGATATCTTTTATAGGCAGTTGGGTGGTTGAGGTGGTTGGGTAACTTTCCATGATGTAGACTGGGCAGCTTAGCTCAGGATTGGTTGGTCTCCCAACAAACAGAGGGACTTCCCCAGGAGTAAGTTCGAACCCTCCATTTTAGAATGTTGCAGGCTGTGCTGCCATTTTAAGAGTCTGCCAGGAACCTAACATCTTGTGGTGAAGATCATGGCAGGCAGCACATTGTGTTGCAAAGCTGATTACCTCACTACATTCAGGAAAGATAGATGAGGCACTGACATGCCAATATCCCAGATCCCTAGGGCATTTCTCCAGTGACCTGATTTTCTCTCACTGGGCTCTATAGCTAAATTCTCACATACTGGTTGTGCTGGATAGCTTTAGTGTCAACTCGACACACCTGGGTTGAGGGAGCCTCAGTTGGGGAATTGCCTCCATTGGACTGGCCTGTGGCCATGTCTGTGGGGCATCTTCTTGATTGTTGAGTGATGTGGGAGGGCCCAGCCCACTGTGGGTAGTGCCACCCCTGGGCAGGTGGGCCTGTGTTGCAGGGGCCAGAGGAGCAAGCCAGTAAGCAGCATTCCTCCATGGCCTGTGCTCCAGCTCCTGCTTTCAGGTTCCTGCCCTGAGTTCCTACCTTGGGCTCCCTGATGAACTGTGACCTGGGAGATGTAAGCTAAATAAACCCTTTCCTCCCCAAATTGGTATTGGTCAGAGTATTTTGTCACAGCAATGAAGAAACAAACTAGGACACGGGTAATGAAGACTTTAGTCTTTAGAGAACATTGTAAATACAAAGTGTAACACTGAACATGGAGGCTTTTACACTTAGGTTGTCCATTTGTTCCATTTATGTATGTGTCTCTTGTTATGCCAGTAACTTGCTATTTAGGCTACTATCTGTTTAGTGTATTGATACTGTATGGACTTCAGGTTTGTTCCTTTTGATCAAGGTTGCTTTGACAGTTGGGGGATCTTGGTGCTTACACGGTGTCATTGAGGTATCATTTAGGACAGTGTTCTAATTCTCAAGAATGTCATAGGTACTAAAATGGTCTGTTAATCACTTTGTGTAGTATAGATATTTAAAACTTTGATTTTTTTTCCCCTTATCTGTAACATGGGGGATTGTTGGTTTCCTGAGATAAGGCTTTGTTGAACTCAGTATATAGCTAAATGTGACCTTAAAAACCCTAGTAGCCCCATTGCCTTGGTATTCTGGATCCTGGTATCTCTCTATTGCTTGGTAGATTCTGTCTTGTACTTTTCTCAACGTTTTGTGATTTTTCAGTGTACTAAACCTTTTACTCTGTTGTTAATAGAAAATAGAATTATGGGGCCAGTGAGAGAGCTCAGTGTGTGAAGGTGCTTGCTGCCAAGACTTCTGTACAAATAAGCTCACTTTTACATTTCCCTCTCTACTTTGGATGTCCTTTGTTTATTTACCAGATGTATAAGCCTAGAGACTTGATTACTGCCCTGAAAAAGAGTGGTGAAAGAGCACATCTTTGTAGAGAAAATAATTTCAGGCTTTCTCCAGGGGTTTGTTGTTCATAGTCATTATGTGGAAGTATAATCCTGTAACTTAATTTATTGAGGATTTTTCTAAAAATAGGATGTTGAATTCTACAAAATCCCCATTATGCATGTATTGTTGTATTCATATTGCTGATTTGTTTTGTTTTAGGCAAGGTTTTACTATGTAACCCTGGGTGACCTAGAACTTACTATGTAGACTAGGCTGGCGTCAAGTCAACAGAGATCTGCCTGCTTCTGCATCCTGAGGTACTGACTGGGATTAAAAGCATGTACCACCATACCCAGCAATATGGTTGTTTATTATTCATTGTATGGATATAGAATTTAAATTTGTGAATTTTGGGGGCTGGTGAGATGGCTCAGTAGTTAAAAGCAATGGCCACTCTTGCAGAGGACCTGGGTTTGATCCCCAGCACCCACATGGTAGCTAACAACTGTCCATAACTTCAGTTCCAGAGGATCTGATGACCTCTTCTGATCCTTTGGGCATTGTATGACATGTGTTCACTTACATACATTTAGGCAATACACTCATACACATAAAATAAACTAAAAATAATTTTTTAGCCAGGCGTGGTGGCGCACGTCTTTAATCTCAGCACTAGGGAGGCAGAGGCAGGCAGATCTCTGTGAGTTCAAGGCCAGCCTGGACTACATAATGAGTTCCAGGACAGCTGGTGCTACAAGGAGACCCTGTCTCAAAAAGACCAATAAACAAAAATATTTTTTTAAAAAACATTGTGAATTTCCATATGGTGAGTGTTGTTACCTCCCTGGGATGAATCACACATGATCATAGGTTCTAATTGTTTTATGTACTGTTTTCATTTTCTGTTTTGTTGAGAATGTTTACTCCTGTATTTTTTGGGGCTACTCCATCTGTAGTATGGTTGCATTTGTAGTTCTGAAATCATTATAATGCTGGTAGGTATGGTGACAGTTGAAAGCATGGTCTTCGAGGTGAGTGTCTTTTATATGTAGCATTATGCTTTCCTCTTGAAGTATTTAGAAATCTGTCTTGCATTTTGCCAATTGGACTATAATGTGACACACTATCATTTCATTGGTGTAATCTATTAAGAGTTCCCTTGAGCATAATGGGTCTAGATGTACATAACTCTACTGAAATGTGAAATTCTGTCACTGATCCTGTGTTTGGTGTCCTTTCCCGTTTCTTCTGGAATACCAATAAGGCGAATGTTTTCTTTTTTCTTTTTTTTTAAAGACAGGAGCTCACTGTGTACCCTGACTGGTCTGGAACTCAGTATGTAGACTAGACTAGCCTCAACCCTACAGAGATCCATGTGCCTCTGCCTCTTGAGTGCTGGGATTAAAGACATCAACCACCATACCTGGCTCAAATGTTTGCTTTTTCTTTTCTTTCTTTTTTTTTTTAATGATATTGCCTGTTTAAAAAACTCCTTTCAATTTCATAAATCGGCCTGGGCTAGTTTTATTTTCAGAAAAAGTTTTTTTTTTCTTTTTGTTTCTTTTTTTTGTCTTTTTATTGAGACAGGGTCTCCCTGTAGCCCCAGCTGTCCTGGAACTCACTATGTAGACCAGGCCAGCCTTGAACTCAGAGATCTGCCTACCTCTGCCTTCCGAGTGTTGGGATTAAAGGCATGCGCCACCACACCCAGCCTTTTAAAAAAATTTTATTCTGGGGCTGGAGAGATGACTCTTTGGTTAAGAATACTGGCTGCTCTTGCAGAGGGACTGGGTTAGGTTCCCAGCACACACATGACAGCTAACAACCATCCATAACTCCAGTTCCAGGGATTCTGACACTCTCTTCTGACCTTTGTGGGCATGGCATGACATGGGTGTACCTATATACATGTAGGTAACACACCCATACATATAAAATAAAAATAATAAAATAGTTTTTAAAGAATTATTTTTTATTTATGTATGTGTGTGCACCTACTTGACTGTTTTTATTGCCACAGAAACCAGAAGAGGACATTAAATTTTCCCCAAACTGAAGTTACAGTTGGATGTGTGCGGCCTGATATTGATGTGGGTGCTGGGAACTGCACCTGGGTCCTCTGCAAGAGCAACAATTGCTCTTATTTACTGCATTATCTCTCTAGCCTGTGGGTTAGTTTAAAATAACTGGTTTTGTGCTCAGAATTTTTTTCCCCTCCAATTTGCCAGTTGAGCTGTGGAGTCTGAGCTTTTTTCTCCCCTCCCCCATTTCACTGAATTCTTCCATGTTAAAATTTTGGCTGGTTGTTGTTATTGTTGTTGTTGTTTGTTTTGAGACAGGGTCTCCCTATAGCTCCAGCTGACCTGGAACTCACTATGTAGACCAGGCTGGCCTTGAGCTCACAGAGATCCATCTGCCTCTGCCTCCCGAGTACTGGGATTAAAGGCGTGCCTCACCACACCTGGCTTGTTTTTTTTTTTTTTTAAGATTAATTTTTATTATTTTGTGTGTGTGTGCGTGCGTGTTCATGTGTGCACATGCATGCAGGTACTCATACCCCTGGAGGCCAAAATAGGTCATTTGATTCCCTAGAGATGGAATTACAGGTTGTGAGTTACCCTGTGTAGGTGTTGGGAACTCAATTATGATTTTCTGAAAGAATAGCAAACTCTCTTAACCACTGAGCTATCTCTCTAGCCCCTTGGATGATTTTTTTAAATCACTGTCTCTGATGTAATTTGTTTTAACTATCTTAAATGTCTTTTAAATTTCATTGTATTTTCCTTATATTCATTGCTGTTTACTTAAAAATTTCCTGAATCATTATTTTGGGTGTTTATTATGCAGGTTTTTGCCAGTTTGAAGGTACTATTCCAGGACTATACAGTCTTTCTAATGAAAGTTTCTGATTCGTTTGGAAAGACCATTGTCGTTCATCAGTGGACCTGAACTAACACTTTCACATTATTTGTATATTATTTCTCACTTACAGGGCACTGCATGACAAAACCTAAATTGATCTACAAGTTGGAGCATGGATTTGGGCCCTGGAGCATAGCAGAAGCCTCAGCCCAGAGCCATCCAGGTCAGTGAGTACATTCCGAGCAAGGGAGGCCAGCAGTTAGTTTATGAGATAGATGCTGGTGATGTTGAGTTCCGCTCATCAGCTTTTATCCAAACTTAGTCTTGATGACCACTGGTCTCATGAATTAAGCCTTGATTTTTGCAGTTTCTGGAGAGGATTAGTCACATCAGCTCATCTTCTTGTTTTTGTTTTAATTTTTTTCTGAAGTATGTTTTCCTTTTATGCAAATAAGCAAGTTCTTAACTGAATGCTGCCCTGTTGGTGATACAACCTTAATGAGCCCAGCAGTCAGTCAGCATATGGCATCAACTAGTAAGGTAGGAACAGAAGAATTACAGTAGTCTATCTACAAACAAGTCACCCCTACCCACTTCTGACAGATACCAATAGTAGAGAACACAGATGAAATGTTTTTCCAAATGGCTGTTTCCTTTTTTGGTGGGGGAACTTTTTGATACAGGGCTTCCTTGTGGCCACAGCTGGTCTGGGACTCACTGTGTAGATCAGGCTGGCCTGGATCTCATAGAGATTCACCTGCCTCTGCTTCTCAAGTGCTGAGATTAAAGGCATGTGCCACCATGCCTAGCTACATTCATTAATTTTTTTTTTTTTTTTTTTTTTTGGTCTTTTTGAGACAGGGTCTCCCTGTAGCTCCAGCTGTCCTGGAACTCACTATGTAGACCAGGCTGGCCTTGAACTCACAGAGATCCGCCTGCCTCTGCCTCCCGAGTGCTGGGATTAAAGGCATGTGCCACCACGCCCGGCTTACATTCATTAATTTTTATCTGAAATTTGTTCTACATTTATTCACATTCTTTCTGTGATTAGTGGTGGTGTATTGATTGCTTTTATTTTTAGTTACTCATTTATTTAGGGTTTTGTGTGTGTGTGTGTGTGTGCATGTGTGTGCTTGTGTGTGTATGCTTTCATGTTTGCCTACATGTGCACATGCCACAGTGTACATGTGGAAGTCAGAGAACAACGTGCACGGATGAGTTCTCTCTCCACATGGTCCTGGGGAACTCAGGTCATCATGCTGGCAGCAAGCTCCTTTACCCACTGAACCATCTTATAGGCTCTGTTTTTATGTTTATCTTATGTCTGTATGTGGTTTATTTTGGTGGTGTTGCTGTTAAGGCAGTTTGCTTTCTCTTCTCTTAGTAGTGCTGAGGATTAAGGCTACAGATGAAGACTGCTGACTGAAGTGACCCTTTACATAAAACAGGAAGAGCTGTCCATTCCATACCTGCACAAATGGCAATCTAGAAACTCAGTAATTATGGCAAAAGAGCAGGCAAAAAAGTAACAGCTCTTCTACAACATAACTCTAATACCTGCATTTAATAACAGGCTTGTCAAATCCTGTGGCTAGGGTGATCACAGGCCTTTGTGAGGAAGCTACTGGTATTGTTTTGCTAAATGGGCATCATATTGCCCTCTAAATATTTATGTTCATGTCCATAGATGATTACTGGTGTCAGCTTTGGTCAGAGAAGCTTGATTGTCAATGCACATTGGTTACTGTACAAACTCATAACTTACCAAAGTGCTAAGAATAAATGACTGGGTTGCTGCACTTAAACTAAAAGCATTTCCTCTAATACAAGTAATAATACAGGGAATTAACGCTTTTTCTTCAGTCTTGTTAAAATAGATTTTAATTTCATAGAGCAGTAAAGCAAGTGAAAGAAATCAAGGCTACAACTTGGAAAAGAAATGTGATTATTGTTTTTTCAGGCAATATGCCACTTTAAAGACCATAAAGGCTCTTAAGTATTAAGTCTTATAAACATTTTCTATAAGTAGCAGGTTATATAATCAACATATAATCAGTAGCCCTCCTGCCCTTCCCCCGTCCCATCCTCTCTCCCTTCCTTTTGTACTAAGAATCAGATCTAGGGTGTTACCTATACCAGCCAAGCACTATAATATTGAGCTATGACTTCAACCCATTCAGTAACTTTTTTTGGAAACAGTCTCATGTAACCCAGGATAATCTCAAATTCTCTATGTAGCTGAGGACTGCCTTGAGTTTCTGAGACACGTGCCACCACACCTAATTTTATGCCAAACTGGGAATTGAAACTGGGGCTCTGTGTATGCTGGATAAGCACTCTACCAACTGAGCTTCATCCTTAACTCCTCGTAGGTTTCATACATAAGAATAATATGGTAAGAAGGAAGTTAGGAAAATGATATCATTTATGTTTGCCTTAAAAAAAAAAAAACCCAAGCCACCTTGGAATATTCCTAAATAGGCTGCTACTGCTAAAACTATAAAAAATGGTAAAAGAAATTGAGGCACTGGAAAGATGGTAAAGGTGGTTACCACCAAGAGTTAGATCCCTGGTGGAAGGAGAGAACTCACTCCCATGGATTGTCTCCTCACCTCCACATTTGTAGTGTGGTATGTGTGCACTCACATACAAACACACACAGAGACAAATAAATTTAATAAAAAAATTTTAAAGAGAAACTGAGAAGATCCTAGGATAATGAAAGACTTCATGTGTCCATAGATTAATGTAATTAATATGGCCAAAATATCTTAGCATTTAAAAAAAATTTTTTTATTTGAGTGTGTGGGCAGTGATGTGTAGGCATGTATACTATAGCATGTGTCTGGAAGCCGGAGGACAGTTTTGTGGACTTCTCTCTTGTTCTCAGGTATTTTTTTTTTTTTTTTTTTTTTTTTTTTTTTTTTGGTCTTTTTGAGACAGGGTCTTCCTATAGCCCCAACTGCTCTGGAACTCACTACGTAGACCAGGCTGGCCTCAAACTCTCACAGAGATACCCTCTGCCTCCCAAGTGCTGGGATTGCAGGCATGCACCACCACACCCAGTGACTTCTCTCCTTTTATGTGGGTTCCAAGGAACTACCTACTCTGTATACTCCCAGGAAATTTCAATATGCTCGAGAAAATAAATGTGTAATGGTTTTACAGAAGAAATAACTCTAACTAGCCAAAGGAATCCTTTGTAAAAGGTAGTGCTGGAAATATCCACATATCAAATTACGCTAGAGAACATTTTTTTTAACTTTTATTTTATATGTATGAGTGTATTACCTGCATTTATGTAAATGTACCTGTGTTGTGCAGTGCCTGTGGAGGTCAGAAGAGGGCATTAGATCCCATGGAAGTGGAGTTCTGGATGGTTGTTAGCCACCATGTGGGTGCTGGGAATCAAACCCAGGTCCTCTGGAAGAGCAATCAGTGCTCTTAACTACTGAGCCATCTCTCCAGTCCCTAGAGAACATTCTTAACTAAAATAGTAAGGTATTGACACAAAATATTAACACAGACCCATGGAGTGGCATACAGTGTAACCCAAAAGTGTATTCACACCACCATAGCCATCTCAGAGGTATTATGAAGAATCTATGTTTGGGAAAAAGGATATTTTAAAAGAAGTCCCACAAAAAAGTAGATTGCCATGCCTAGAAGACTGAAACTGGACAGGTCTCTCTTACCCTGTAACCCCAAGAATGAGAGGAGTTCAAGACATTCTTACTGCATAGTGAATTCATAGCCAGAATATGATAGATGAGACCATATCTCAGAAACAACCACCCAAAACAGAACAAAACCCATCTAAATGTAAAATTTCTGACCAATAATGAAACAATAACAGAATGAAGAGGCATCCTATAGATTAGGGGAAAAAATGTTTGCCAGTTACTCATTCAATATAGGATTAACACTGAGAATATATGAAGAAGGAACTCATACATACCATTGGTGATAGTGTAGAATTGTCCAGCCATTATAGAGGTTTTTGCAGATATGAAAAGTAGAACTGCCGTGTGATGAGACTAAGGCTATAATAGCTGTACCTCACTTCCAAGCTTGCTGAGCCATTATTCACAACAACCAAGAAAATAATCCTTTGTACCATCATTGAATTCATCAGTAAAGATGGGATGTGTTTCAAATGTATTACTCAGGGAGAAAGAATTAGTCCATGGTGTTTACAGGACTATGGATGGAAATGCACTTCATAATGATAAGCAAAGTAAAGCAGAACCACCATGAAAAAATATCACATTTTTGTCTCATACACTGAATATACATTTAAAGCCAAGAATGTAAGATTGGACATACTCAGTTAATGAACTAGCTGTAGGCAGAGGAGTGAACAAATATTCATGCTGTTCACTTACTTTATAGTGAAAGAGTCCCATAAATATTTGCATCTGAGCTTCTTAGTATGTGCAGGAAAGTATAATTGCATAATAAACTTTTTGTGGCTGTTAAAATAAATAATTTTTAAAAATTATTTAATAACCACATACTTAGAAGAAGCATTTCATTAACATCAGCATTGACATATTTAATAACAATTTTCTGAGCTAGGATGCATCGCTTTCAAAATTGGCTGTACATTTTTAGGTTTACAGTTGAATTACAGTTATACAATATTGTACTCAGTATAAACCCTATAAGACATAAATGAAGTTTTAACCTTTAAAAAAGATCTCCATTTCATTATTAAAATACACAACTTCATACAGAAAAAATTCATTTTTAATGCAATTGACATTAAGATGTTTGCACATGCTTTTGTAATCTCTATATATCTAATTATTACTAGTTACAGTTGGTTACTTTCTGAGCTCCTTGGCATATGAGCATGGATAGAAAATTATCAGGTAGATTTCAATGACAATGTTTTTCACATCTAATTATTAAGGAGCAAATTTTTATGCTTTGAAGAATTTTTTTAATCATTTTTTTTAATCTTTAATAACTACATGATTAGAAGAAGCTTTTCACTACAGCTTTAACATATTCAGGAACACACTCCAGAGCAAGAGTACATCTCTTTCACAAGTGAGTGCAAGTTTCTAGGTTCACAATTGAATTAATAGTTATACAATGTTGAACTCAGTATGAGCCCTGTAAGACATAAAATTGGATGAGTTTTTAACCTTTAAAAAAGATCTCCATTTCATTTTAGAATATATTGTTCCTTGCAGAAAGACTCATTGTTTTTGCTACTAACACTGAGATGTTGGTGCGCATGCATCTCTAACCTGTATGTATCTGATTATTACTAGTCATACTCAGTTGCA
>NW_008335660.1:115187-122809 GCF_000622305.1 Nannospalax galili | reverse complement strand
TGGTATTGTTTATCACCTCTACTAATTAGCATGACATAAATTTCCATGCTTCCTCCTCAAATATAATACATTTTTTAAAAATTCATTGATTTGTGTGTGTGTGTGTGTGTGTGTGTGTGTGTCACACAGAACATCCCAAACCATCTCATTCAACTATACACCCACTTCCCAGATGGCACCCTCCCATAGCCTCCCTCCCCGGCTGTTTCATTTTTAATAAAAGCATTTCTATTTTACAAGGCATATGGGTCCAATAGGTGAATGGGAATATGTGAAACAGGTGGATTAAAGAAAGAATTTTGGGGAAGCCATCTTCTACTTTTGGAGGAAGATAATTTGCCTCAGAAAAACTGTGAAGCAATGTATTTTTTCTTCTAAGGGTGAGGTAAATAAACTTAAGTAATGTATAGAAATCGTTTTCCTAACCTATGTTTCTGCTTAGTCAAGAGAATATTGACCATGCTTCTGTCCTAAATGTAGTTAAGAAGAAAAATCTTTCAATTTCACATGTGAAAGAACTATGATGTAGGATGAAATTATATGTTGAGTTATTATAACAGATAAAAGGAACAATCAGGTAAAAATTACCATGTAGAAACCTGGAACTAAGAAATAGGTAGATACTTTATCCCCACAAGTTTCAATAGAGTAAATGAGGTAACAAAGGGACATGACTTAGCTCTGTAGTGTATACTAATATCATTTCTTACATTTATTCATGAAGAATTAAAATGTGTGTACTTACCGTAAGTCAATATTATTTTACAGTTTCCATGAGGATAAGGAGACACATTTTTATGTTTGAATTGCATGAAAACAACTTAAGAGTTATTCATAGGTAGGAATATTTATAATAATGTATCATTTTAGATGTTCATGAAGTAACTTCCTTAATTGAGACTGGCCAGGAAAATAACAAGAGACATTTGTGTCAAGGTGAAATCACCACTAGCAAGACATCAAATGAAGAGATTGTTGAAGTAAGTGAGCCATGTAATGTAAGCTCTAAACATATTTCAAATCTAAACAAAGACTGGAAATTATTGAGAAATGTTTCTTCAAGAATTTAACTTTGGCCAGCAAGATGGTACTATGTAAAATGATCCATAATTCCCATATGGTGGAAGAACAGCTCCTGAAAGTTCTCTTTTGATCCCCAGACATGTAAGCATACAGTGTAGTTTTGAAAATGGAAGTACTTAACTCAGGCCTGGGGAAATTGCTCAGTCAGTAAAATGCTTGGCATTCAAGAATATTGACCTGAGTTCAGTTCCTTAGCACTCATGTATAAAGCTGGCTGTGGCAGTATGCACCTATAACCCAGTTCTGCAAAGATGGAGAGATTAGAATCCCTTGGGTTTACTGACCAGCTTATCTCTCCAAATTAGTGAGCTTCAGGTCCAGTGAGACTCTGTCTCCAAAAAATAGGGTTATGATTGAGGAAGACACACATTACTTCAGCCTCTGATCACCCAAAACCCACACACACATGTACATACTCATCCAGCCATGTGCACACAAACACACATGAACTTGTGTACACACACACACACACACACACACACACACACACACCCCTTTTCCCATACTCACACAAAAGAATGGGTAGCTGAATGTACTTTCTCTGATGTGTGACAATTAAGATGCCAGCTGGAGAACAACTTGATCATTTTAAGATAAGTGAAAAATCACTGTGACAGCCTGACCATCTTATTCATCATAACAGCAATCAAAGTTGGCAGTATTATTTTCAGTAAATTTGACAAGGGATATCATTTTAAAAAAGACAATATTACTTGCACATGAATTTTCATGTAAAAAAGATCTCTGATAGACTCACTGTATATCTGTATATATGAAAAAATATAAGTACAAGAAATTGATGAGGTAAGGAGATAAAACATTGAATGACTATGTGTTGAATAATGATTTTTAAGAAAAGTAAACTCAGTAAATGGCTAAGTACATATAGGCAACAAATATAAATGACTTTTTGAAGAATAATTCACTAAGAATTGATTCCAAACCAACAACAGAAAGCACATGCTGGAAAAAGTCCTGAGGCTAAAAGAAGTATAACCAATTTCTCTATTTCAAGGCAGAACTAAAGATGATACAGAAAATCCACCAAGGGACAAAATCCTATGAAGAATGTATGAAGGTGTCTTACCAAAAATCACCACATATGAGGAACCAGATGTCTCACTCATGTAAAAGTTTCACTTGTAAAACAACTAAATGTCTGAGACTTCATAGAGAGGAGACACCCTGGAAGCCACACCACACTGAACACCAGAGAAACCATACAGATGAGAAGTCATATGAAAGTAAAGAAAGTGGGAAAGCTTTCTACAGTAAGTCTCAGCTCACTGAACATCAGACCACTCATATGGGTGAGAAGCCCTATGAATGTATGGAATGTGGGAAATATTTCTACTACAAGTCACAGATCACTGAACACCAGAGAAGTCATACAGGTGAGAAGCCTTATGAATGTACAGAATGTGGAAGATCGTTCAGCTACAAGTCACATCTCACGGTTCATCAGAGAACTCATACAGGTGAAAATCCACATGAATGTCTAGAATGTAGGAAAGTTTTTTACTACAAGTCACAGCTCATTCAGCACCAGAGAAGTCATACAGGAGGGAAGCCCTATGAATGTACAAAGTGTGGAAAATCTTTCTACTGCAACTCTCATCTGGCTCTGCATCAGAGAATTCATGTAAGTGAGAAGCCCTATGAATGTACAGAATGTGGGAAAGCTTTCTCTTTCAATGCATGCCTCATTCGACACCAGAGAACTCATACAAATGAGAAGCCCTATGAATGTACGCAGTGCACAAAAGCTTTCTATTTCAAGAAACAACTTACTCACCATCAAAAGACTCATACTGATGAGAAACGCTTTGAATGTAAACAGTGTGGAAAAGGATTCTACTGGAAGTCTAACCTCACTGTACATCAGAAAACTCATACAGGTGAGAAGTCCTTTGAATGTAAACAATGTGGAAAAGCATTTTATTGCAAGTCAAACCTCACTGTGCATCAGAGGACTCATACAGGCGAGAAGCCTTATGAATGTACAGAATGCACAAAAGCATTTTACTCCAAGACGCAACTCACTCTGCATCAGAGAACTCATACAGGTGAGAAGCCATATGAATGTAAACAATGTGTGAAAGCATTCTACAGTAAGTCTGGGCTCACTGCACATCAGAGAACTCATACAGGTGAGAAGCCATATGAATGTAAACAGTGTGGAAAATCATTCTACAACCAGTATGAGCTCACTGAGCATCATCGAACTCATACAGGCGAGAAGCCTTATCACTGTACAGAGTGCAGAAAAGATTTCTACCGCAAGAAACATCTTACTCTACATCAGAAAACTCATATAGTAGAAAAATCATACAGATGTACACAATGTGGGAAAGCTTTCTCCTGGATGTCACATCTTATTCAACATCAGCAAACTCATACAGGTGAGAAACCTTATGCATGTACAGAATGCAGGAAAGCTTACTACTTCAAGAAACACCTCACCCAACATCAGAAAACTCACACAAGGGAGAAACTATTGAATGTAACTAATGTTGGAAAGCATTTTGCAGCAAGTTCCCACTTGATCAGAAAACTCGTATAAAGGAGAAACCCTGTGAGTGTACAATTTTCAGAAAACTCCCCCCCCATGGCACACCTCACTCTGAATCAGAGCTTATAGATTAGAAAGCCTAAAAATGTAAAGACTACATGAATGCTTCCTATAGCAAGTCCATCCTCAGTTGTCATCAGAGAAAGCATTCAATTGAAAGACTTATGAATGTAAACAGTGCATGAAAACTTTCTACCATGAGCCAGCCAGCATCAGTAAACACACACAGGTGTAAGGCATCTGTCTGTAAAGATTGTTGGAAAACAGTACTGCATTGTTTTCTGTATGTGCTAAGAGAAGCCATATATGTGAAAATCTCAAGTGAATTTTAGAATTGTAGAAACACTTTGTCATATCTCAGTTATCAGTGCATATGTAGGTAAGACTGTGAATGCAAAGAACACAGCAGAATATTCTAACCATCAATTCACATCTGAAAACTTATACAGGTGCAAGGCTCCATGAAATTAAAGAAAGTAGGCACCTTTGAAACAATTCAGGATGCTACTTTAGGATACTACTCTCTCATACATGAGATCCCAGGTATAATAAAATTTTAATGAGGTATGTTACCACACCCTTTCAGTCCCAGCTATTTTGTGGCCTTGTGCTGCCATTTTACTGAGCCTTAAACAACACAGATTCAAACAAGGAGCAGTGAAACATTCTTAACATGTACTAAGTCAGGTAATAATAGTTGAACCCCATGTTTGAAACCATAAAAATAGAGAGTGCCAAAACTTTTTAAATTCAATTTGAAGTTCAATTGCCATCAGAAACTGAACAGAGGTGATAAAAAGAGGAATAGAGTGTGTGAAAATATGCTGCTGTATTTCAGTTGACTTTATTATGAAACTTAAAGAGCGAATTAAGGCCTTCGGCCACACTCCCACATTACTAACCACCAGATGGGAAAATGAGAACACATTTAGTGTAAAAAATTAATTGGGCTTGAAATGTGGCTCAATTGTAATGTTCTTGTAAAAGTTGTGCCATATATCTGCATATCATCTTGATTTTGAACATTTATGTTCATGATCATTTGTGGATAAAATCAGTTATGGAAAACATTCCACTATTTTAGAATGCCTCATTGGACATGGACATTTGAATGTATTCAGTGAAATAAATTTTTGTATTTGTTTATCCTTGAGATAAGGTTTTGTATTATTTTGCTTCTGTATTGCTGTTATAAAACACTGTCCAAAACCAATGTGGTCAACCAACTCCCAAGTCACACAGTCCATCACCAAGGGAAGTCAGCAGGAACATGGAAGCAGGAACTGAAGGAGAAAACTTTTTCTTTCCTTGAACATGATCAGCTTAACTATATAGAAAATGTACACTTCATAGAAAAATACGGTGATAGAGGTTGGGATGTGTATTAGTCACTTTTCTGTTGCTGTGATAGGAACACTGACCAAAACAACTTATAAAAGGAAGAGTTTATTTGAGCTTATGGTTCCAGGGGAATTACAGTCCATCACTGCAGGGAGGCATGGCGGAAGACGTGGTTGTAGAAGGAGTGGAAGCTAAGCTCTGCATCTTACAG
The DNA here is from genome assembly GCF_000622305.1 of Nannospalax galili. Classification (NCBI taxonomy): domain Eukaryota; kingdom Metazoa; phylum Chordata; class Mammalia; order Rodentia; family Spalacidae; genus Nannospalax; species Nannospalax galili. The sequence goes on along the minus strand of NW_008335660.1, from coordinate 117,602 downwards.
CAGGCACAGAAAACAGGAGGGCAACTGGAGATCTGGAAAGGCTTAAGAACTCCCTTGAAAGTCCACCCCCAGTGTGGTGCTTCCTCCAGGATAGCCACACCTAAGACATCCCAAAACAGCGCCATCATCTGGGGACAAAATGTCTAAATACTTTGAGCCTATGGGAGACATTTTCATTCAAACCACCACATTCCACCCCCTGGCCCCTATAGGCTCATGATCATAAAATGCAAATTGCATTTAGTCCAGACGCTAAAAGTCCCCATAGTTAGTATCAGTCCCAATACTATTCAGAAGTCCACAGTCCAAAGTCTGTTCTGAGACTCAGGTAAATGTCTTTTTTTTTTTTTTTTTTTTGTCTTTTTGAGACAGGGTCTCACTGTAGCCCCAGCTGTCCTGGAACTCACTATGTAGACAAGGCCAGCCTTGAACTCAGAGATCCGCCTGCCTCTGCCTCCCCACTGCTGGGACTACAAGTGTGTGCCACCATGCCTAGCTTTAGGTAAATAACTATAAACCTGTATAAAATCAAAAAAATTACATACTCCCAACACACAGTGGAACTGAATACACATTACCGTTCCAAAAGGGAGGAATGATGGCATAGTAAGGAAATACTAGACCAAAACAACAAAAACCAGGAGAGAAAATGCCAAATCCAGTAGCCCCACGTCCAACTTTTAGGACTTTTACTTCCAAAGGGATTAGATGGCTCAGCTTCTCTAGCTTTGCTGCTTGCAACACACATCTCTTTTGGGCTGGTACCACTTCCTGTATGCAGGTCTTCTTGGCAGATGCCTCAGAGCTCTGGCATCACAAACGTCTTGGGGTCTCCATTGCCAACCAGGCTTCATTTTCACAGCTTCAAGCAATGGCCTATCAGGGCCTTTATGCAAGAGAACTCCTGCTGAACTCTGCCTGGCCTTGGCAGATCTCTGAAACTGCAGAGGAAGAACTGATGACCCCTTCATTCTTGCATTTTTCATGCCTCTAAAGCCAGCACCAGGTGAATGACACTGCCAAGTTTGCAAGTTTTTGATGGACTCCAACTTGCTTTATCCATTTTAGAAAGTTTTCAGTGGCCCCTGCAGCATTTTGCTTTCACAAGTTGGAAGCTTAACTGGGTGTGGTCTTGCCTTGGAGGCACGCTCATAAAGTTTGAATCTCTAGGCCCCTCCTTAATCACTTTGATCTCCTTAGCAAAGGGATCTCCAGCACAGTCAAGGCTCCAACATTTATCTTCCTAGTGCTATATTTTTATTTTTAAATTTTATTTTATTTTTATGTGAATGTGTGTATTGCCTGCATGTAGGTAAGTGCACCTGTGTCCTGCAGTGCCCATGGAGGTCAGAAGAGGCTGTCGGATTCCCTGGGACTAGAGTTACGGACAGTTGTTAACTGTCATGTGGGTGCTGGGATATGAATCTGGGTCTTCTGCAAGAACAACCAGTGTTCTTAACCGCTGAGCCATCTCTCCAGTCCCTCACCCAGTGCTATATTTCAATCCAAACTGTATTTCTTTCTGCCCCATTTGCTCTTTTTCACTGTAGATCTGCATGATATTCACCAATAATAGCCATGCCACCATTTCTACATTAGGCTGTCTTGAAATTTCTTCCACCAGAGAAATTAGTCCATAGCTTTTCAACTTAGCCTCAGGCAACCCTTTTGGTTGAGGGCAGACTCCAGCCAGACTCTTTGCCAAAATATCCCAGGTTCTGCTTAAGTCCTTATTTCTCTGTGAAACTACCTTGTTCTCAGCACAACTTCCAGGTGCTTACTAGAATGTCCTGTTAAGCTTCGTTTACTGCGATCAACTGGTTTTCTAGCCCAACCTTCCAAAATCTTCCACATTTCTTCAAAACCCCACATGGTCAGGTTCTTCACAGCCACAGCCCACTCTGGTACTAATTACTATATTAGTCACTTTTCTGTTGCTGTGATAGGAACACTGACCAAAACAACTTATAAAAGGAAGAGTTTATTTGAGTTTACAGTTTCAGGGGAATTACAGTCCACAGCAGGGAGGTATGGCGGCAAAGGTGGCTGGAGGAGGAGCTGAAGCTAAACTCTTCATCTTCCAGCAGGCACAGGAAATGAGGACAACTGGAGATCTGGCAAGGCTTAAGAACTCTCAAAGCCCACCCTCAGTGATGTGCTTCCTCCAGGAGAGCCACACCTTCTAAGACCTTCCAAAACAGTGCCATCATCTGGGGACAAGATGTCCAAATACTTGGCGCCTATAGGGGACATTTTCATTCAAACCACTACAGGATGTACCTTAGAGGTATATGCCTTTTCATGTACCCTTTATCATGTAATTCCCAGCACACGCAAAGAGTATAGAGAGATTTTATTGGGTTTTTTTTTTTTTTTTTTTTTTTTTTTTTTTTTTTTGAAAAAGGGTTTTGGGAG
>NW_008335660.1:109550-114902 GCF_000622305.1 Nannospalax galili | reverse complement strand
GGAGCCTTTGTAATTCTGCTTCTTACCCTATGCCTCCACGTGGGTTACTGTCAGGAAGTTATGGAGGAAGGGCAAATGGTTCTAGAGGATCTCCAGGACAGCCTATCAGAAACCGAATGAAGTGAAAGGATGGGAGCACGTGCAAAAGAAAATAGGGCCCAAAGTGAAAATGGACCTCCTGGTAAGCCAGAGGAAGGCAGGGGAGAGAGCACTGTCGAAAAGGACGGAGCAAGAAACCAAGTAACAGGTTTTAGACAGGGAAGAAATTTACCAAAGGGGTATTTATACCCCACAAGGGAACTTGCTGCTCTGCAGTTAGAAGAGAGCAGTTTAAGCCCAGAAGAAGAGATAGAATTAGAAGAACAAGCAGCAAATTATGAAGAAAATAGATACAGGCCACTGGAATATAAGAACCCAGTGCCCTATGTTCTGGGGCAAGGGGCTGCTACTGCCCCCCCACCTTATTCAATGCAGCCATCTTGCTCACTCCTTTCAAAAACTGTGAGGAGAAAGTTAGGCATGGCCTTCCCAGTCTTTGAAGCACCCATAGAAGGGCAAGAAGGCATGGGACGGATCTATGCACCTATAGACTATAATCAAATAAAAGAATTGGCTGAAGCAGTAAGAAAATATGGAGTGAATGCAAATTTTACTTTAGCACAGCTAGACAGACTGGCAAGAGATTCTATGATGCCTACTGACTGGCAAACTATTGCAAAGGCTATGCTTAATAGCATGGGCCAATTTTTAGAGTGGAAGGCGCTATGGTATGAGGCTGCACAAGAGCAAGCCCGAATCAATGCAGCCTCCTTAACCCCTGAACAACAACAATGGACATATGAAATGTTAACAGGACAAGGAAGATATGCAAATGAACAAAATACTTATGCCTGGGGAGCCTATCAACAGGTTTCCATGACGGCAATTAGAGCATGGAAAGCTTTAACTAAAAAGGGAGAAGGAGCAACCCAGCTAACCAAAATTATACAGGGCCCACAGGAATCATTTTCAGATTTTGTGGCCAGGATGACCGAGGCAGCAAACAGAATTTTTGGAGATTCAGAATCTGCAATGCCTCTTATTGAGCAATTAGTTTTTGAACAAGCAACACAAGAATGCCGTAATGCCATTGCCCCTCGAAAGGGTAAAGGATTACAAGATTGGTTAAGGGTATGTAGAGAGTTAGGGGGCCCATTATCTAATGCAGGGCTGGCGGCAGCTATAATGCATATTGCCAAAAATGCTCCTCAAGGAAGAGGCAAAGGACCTTGTTATCAATGTGGCAAAATGGGACATTTTAAAAAAGACTGCAAGAGTGCAGCCCCAAATAATCTTACAACTGAAATCTGCGCTAGATGCAGAAAAGGGGCACACAAGGCCGAGAACTGTAGATCTATAAGAGACATTGAGGGAAAACTTTTGGTTCCCCCAAGGCCTTGGAAGAGCCCAAAGCAAGAATTTAAGCCAAAAAACGAGATGAGGGGCCCTCGGTTCCAGGGCCCAGACAAATATGGAAACCCCGCCCAAACATGCCCATGGTCCAAAGCCCAATTGCAGCAGCGATTCGGGGACCGATTTCAGGAAATCATCTCCCCCACGGAGGAATGGGAAGATTGGACGTGTACGCCACCTCCAATGTCCTATTAGATTCAGATCAAGGACCCCAACCTGTTCCCGTGCAGGTCTTAATGGCCTCTACAAAAAGTTTACAAGGTCTTCTAATAGGATGTAGTAAGTTTTCAGGACAAGAGATAATTGTATTTCCAGGAGTTGTCCAGGGCCCAAAATTTCAGGTTCTATGCTCCAGTCCACAATGGCCTATAGAAATAAAGGAGGGAGATACCATTGCTCAATTAATACCCATATCTAATGAAGAAAGAAATGAGGCCAATCTAATAATGGATTTGGGCTCCAGGCCAAAGATGACTTTGAGTATACAGGGAAAGAAATTTGAAGGCATACTAGATACAGGGGCAGACCAGAGTCTAATCTCCTCTCATTGGTGGCCTAAAACTTGGCCACTTAAGCAGTCCAGCCAAACCCTTCGAGGATTGGGATATAGCTCTAATCCCGCAATAAGCGCACGGCCTCTTTTATGGAGAACGGACCAAGGTAAGGAAGGAATGTTTACACCATATGTATTGCCTTTGCCAACAAATTTATGGGGACGTGATGTTTTAGCTGATATGGGAATGAAATTATCAGATGAAAGTCAGGCAGAAACTAAGACCACATGCAAAATATCTACTGCCGAACAGATAATGAATACAATGGGATACCAAAAAGGAAAAGGATTAGGTAAAAACCTCCAAGGCAGCATAGAACCTTTAGAAGCAATCACCAATAGGGAGAAAAGGGGATTGGGTTTTTTCTAGGAGCCATTGAGGGTCCCAAACCCATACCTTGGAAATCGGAGGAGCCAGTATGGGTGCCTCAATGGCCATTATCCTCCGAAAAGCTAGAGGCTCTGAGATTATTAATACAGGAACAAATAATGCAAGGTCATCTTGAATCATCTACGTCACCTTGGAATACTCCTATTTTTGTAATAAAAAAGAAAACAGGGAAATGGAGATTCCTACAAGATTTAAGGGCAGTTAATGCACAAATGTTAATGTTAGGAACTGTGCAACATGGCCTTCCCATTATGTCAGCCGTACCAAAAGATTGGCCACTTTATATAATAGATATTCAAGATTGCTTCTTTTCCATTCCCCTGCATACTCAAGATAGAAAAAGATTTGCCTTTTCAATCCCAGCTGTAAATCATGCAGATCCTGATGAAAGATATCAATGGAAGGTGTTGCCACAAGGCATGATGAATAGTCCTACAATCTGTCAGTTATATGTACAAAGTATACTTAGTCCCATCAGAAGAGCCTTTCCTAATGCGGTCATACTTCATTATATGGATGATATCTTACTTAGCAGCCAAAATAGAAAAGAGCTTGAGGTTATGCTTAAGAATACTCTGCATAGACTAAAGAATAAAGGGCTATGTGTTGCTCCAGAAAAAATACAGGGTTCCCATTATGGTTCCTTTTTAGGGTCAAGAATATACCCAAAATATATACAACCCCAGAAGCTAGAAATAAAAAGACAGAACCTGCTCACACTCAATGATTTTCAAAAACTTATGGGAGATATTAATTGGTTGAGACCATTTCTTAAAATACCTACTTCAGAGCTCAAGCCTCTGTTTGATATCTTAGAGGGAGATCCTAAGATAACTTCTCCCAGGAAATTAACTCCAGAAGCGACAACAGCCCTAAAAATCGTAGAAACTGCGCTAGAAACGGCACAATTAAAGCGAATTAAAGCAGCAGAGCCTTTCTATCTAATAATCATACAAACAGAAAAACTCCCTACAGCAACATTGTGGCAAGGGGGACCCTTATTGTGGATACACCTTCAGGCCACACCTCAAAAAATCTTAGACTGGTACCCTGCAGCTATGGCCCGAATTATATTTAAAGGACTAAAGACTTCCATAGAATATTTTGGGGTATATCCCTCTATCATTTATCTTCCCTATACCAAACAACAATTAGAAGTTCTGGCTACAGCTTCAGATGATTGGGCTATATTGCATACTATCTACCCAGGTACCTTTGATAACCATTATCCAAAACACCCACTACTTCAGTTTATAAAAAGACACCCCATAATATTTCCAAAGATAACCTCCTCCATACCCATAGAAAGGGCTATAACCATCTACACAGATGGATCCAATAATGGACAAGGAGCCTATGTAATAGACTCCAAAATATATGTCAAATCATTTAAAGAAACTTCCCCCCAGAAGATAGAATGCCTCATAGTTCTAGAAGTTCTTGAAAAATACTTGGGCCCCCTTAATATCATTTCAGATTCCATTTATGTTGTAAATGCAGTCCAACTGTTGGAAACGGTGGGGATCATAAAACAAAGTTCGGGTATGGCGACTATATTTGAGGCCTTGCAGCGGGCGATGTGGTCCAGGGAATCGCCATTTTGTATTGCCCATATTGGGGCTCGTGCGGGCCTCCCTGGGCCTGTGGCCCTTGGCGGCGATTTGGCAGACGGGGCCACGGGGATCATGGCCTTGATGGCTCTTGGTTCGGTGCAATTGGCTTCTCGATTTCATTCGGGGTTCCGTGTGGCCTCTGAGACCTTGAGAAGACGTTTTCGGGTCTCTGGAAAACAAGCAAGAGAAATAGTTACCAATTGTAAAAATTGCTGTGTATTTCTGCCTACACCTCATGTTGGCATTAATCCCAGAGGCCTTGTTCCCTTGCAAATATGGCAAATGGATGTTACCCATATACCCTCCTTTGGAAAATTGCAGTTTGTCCATGTCTCAATAGACACCTGCTCGGGGATGGTAACTGCAACCCCACTTGCAGGGGAGAGGACCTCTCATGTTGTTCAACATTGTTTAGAGGCGTGGAGTTCATGGGGTAAGCCAAAAATTTTAAAGACAGATAGTGGTCCTGCTTATACTTCCAGGAAGTTTCAGGACTTCTGTTCACAGATGGATATAACTCATGTAACGGGACTCCCCTGCAGTCCACAAGGACAAGGGATTGTTGAACGCGCTCATCGCACCCTAAAAAACTATATACAAAAGCAAAAAGGGGGTATGGAAGCAGTGCTTACTTCTACTCCCCGAGTAATAATATCTATGGCCCTATTTACTCTAAATTTTTTAAATTTAGATGATAATGGACAAACAGCTGCTGATAGACATTACAAAAAATATACCCAAAGAAATCAAATAGCAAAATGGAAGGATGTTCTTACTAATAAATGGAAAGGACCGGATCCTATTTTAATAGGATCCAGGGGAGCTATATGTGTTTTTCCGCAGGATGCAGAAAATCCAGTGTGGGTGGCCAGCCAGGCTTGTCCGGATGTTGGATGGTGATGTGGGCAGTGTTCCTGGTGATGACCACCTCGACGGGGATGGGGGAGCAGCGGATGCAGTACCGTTGGGGGGTAATGTCCACCTTCCCCCTTCCGATGCCGGTAACGTATGATGCACAGGTTTTTCCCAGGTTATTCACTACCAATAGATGTTAAATTGTTCTTTAGATGAGTGTGCTTATATCCCCTGCTGGAATGCTTCTATTTACCCTGTTGCCATTGCTACCTGCATGCCTCGATATATACCTGTGCCTGTAGCCACGCCAGGTACCCTATCTTTATTTAGGCATAAAAGAGATTTTGGCATATCTGCCACCATTGCAGTCATCATTGCAGGAGCAGCAATTACAGGGGCTACCATGGCATCCGCCATGACATTATCCACATCGGTGCAGACAGCCACTTCAGTGTCTGCTGCTCTAGATTATCAAGCCTCTGCTAATA
>NW_008335660.1:104268-108810 GCF_000622305.1 Nannospalax galili | reverse complement strand
CTCCGCCGCCATTACAAGATGGTGCCGGTATCCGGACCTTCTTAATAGTAAACATCCTGCTGCACCCATAAGGGGCGTGCACAAGAGCCTGCTCTCCCTCGCCTCCTCCCGTGGCGTGATCTCCAGCAACCAATCCGCTTCTTATACGTCATAGATGGGACCTTTAGACTATATAAGCAACCGCTCTCCCGCTTCTCGGCATCTTCGGTCTTCATCCTTAGTATGCTATGTAAGAGGCTTATGAAATAAACTGCTGCAGAAGGATCCTGACTTGTCCTCCCGCGTCGTTCTTGCCGGCGAGATGGAAAGCGGTCGGGGACAAGAGTCCCCCTGTAGCCCCAGCTGGACTGGGACTTGCTATGTAGACCAGGCTGGCCGTGAACTCACAGAGATCTGCCTGCCTCTGCCTCCCAAGTGCTGGGACTAAAGGTGTGCACCAACACACCTGCTTGCATTGTTTTTTTTTTTTTTTTTTAACTGCCAAATACCTAACAGAAGTAACCCTGGTTGTATTTCTTTTGGGTCATTATGTCAGATGATTTCATCAGTGATAGATAATGTTTTCCCCAGCTTATTTGCTAGTATATCTTGGTGTCAGGAGACTATGGCAGCGGACTTTTCTTTTATCCTGAAAGACAGGAAGCATAAAACAAAGAGAGGTTATCAAATTAATTGTTTAAAGCCATGCCCCTAGCGACTTCAACAAACTAAACCTCCTAACATTCAAATCAACTCCCCAAATATTGCCACAATTTGAGGATCAAACCTTCCAGATATAAGCTGTTGGTGGTCAAATCAAAATTGCTTCCATGGTCATGTTAAATGTAGTTGTATCCTGTTTTTATCTTCTTAATTATAAATGTATTACATATTCTGTAGGGTTTGTGTGTGTGTGTGTGTGTGTCTTTTTGAGACAGAGTCTCCCTATAGCCCCAGATGGCCTGGAACTCACCATGTAGACCAGGTTGGCCTTGAACTCAGAGATCCGCCTGCCTCTGCCTCCCAAGTGCTGGGTCTAAAGGTGTGCACCACCATGCCTGGCTCTGTTAGGATTTGTAGTGTGTATAACTATATGGTTATTGCTGTAAAACTAGCCATTAGCTACAGCTGACAATTTATTGAGTAATGAACATGGAAAGTGTCATGACAGCTGTATATGTTTTATGTACCACAAATCCATTCAGTAAAACTTCACCTCAGCTGCTCTGAGAAGGCATTGTCACGGTCACAGTTGCCTGGATGAAACTCCATTCCAACCATAGGAATTTCTACAACTGTCATGCCAACTGTTCCGATTACAGCATTGCTACACTATTTTTTTGGCCACTGTAGATACCATAAAACCATCAAGACTGTACTTTGGCCATGACCACTGCGTATGTTGTATAGATGACCCCTTTTAACCATACAGCTCCATCTACAGATATTTGCTCCTGGACTCCTCAGTCTCATGTGAGAATGTCAGCCCTCTAACCTGTAACAGACATTTGCAGCTACTTTCAACTTTATCTGAAGCACTTTCCAAACTGCACAGGTCATTTCACAAGCCTTGCCTCCTCTCTGTGCCTGCTTTTGTCTTAGGACCCAGTGCACCTTTAGCCTCATGGAATTATTTCCTTGTGGTTATCATAGTTGATGTCCTTGAACTGGTTGCAGAAACAGCAGACAACTCAATGAGTAGACTATACTTAAGTTCCAGATAGTGGTCAGAAGCAGAGACTGCAGAGATCCCTTAAAAATGTAGAGCTGTGTAGTAGAGGTGCTAAGCACTCAAGACTGTGGGAGGTGAAAGGCTATGAAATGCTGAGATAGCAACAGAGGTGAATGCCCCAGGCTGGCCAGGTCCCAGATCTCAATAAAGGATAGGAAGGCAGGTAAAGATTAAGGATGAAGGAAGAAGTAGTAGAAGACTGGGAGAGCCCAGGGGAATTCCTAAGGAGAGACTGAGCACTAGATTGTGATGACACACAAGACCTGTGGAAGGGGGAAGAGAAGATGAGTATCAGGAGAATGGGCTGGGCCAACTGCAGATTCTTGGGGGCTCTAGGTGGAGCTGAGAAGGGAGGTGGCTCTCCAGGGAGGTGGCTGCATTGTGGTCCCTGGAGTCTACAGCTGGGAAGCAGCATGATCCATTGGGCCTTTTTTTTCATATTTATTTTTATGTGTATGAGTGTATTGCCTGCATGTAAGTGAGTGCATCCGTGTCATGCAGTGCCATGGGGGTCAGAAGAGGGCTTTAGATTCCCCTGGAACTGGAGTTAAGGATGGTTTGTAGCCGCCATGTGGGTGCTGGGAACCAAACCCAGGTCCTCTGCAAGAGCAATGTTCTTAATCGCTGAGCCATCTCTCCAGCCTGGGCCTTTGCTCTTAAGAGAGCAATGACCTGTGAAAAGATGGGGGTCACATCCAGGCGCGGTGGCACACACCTTAATCCAAACACTTGGGAGGCAGAGACAGGTGAATCTCTGTGAGTTCAAAGCCAGCCTGTTGAGTTGCAGCTGGGGCTTCAGGGAGCCCCTGTCTCAAAAAGAACAAGAAAAAGATGGGAGTCACCACAAGACCAATCCATGGCCTTATTGCTTTCCATCTCCTTGCCCATGGGATATAACAGGGACCAAAGCCTCCAGATGAAGGCAGAGGTATTTCCATCATGTATGTGTGTGTGTGTGTGTGTGTGTGTGTGTGTGTGTGTTTATAACTTGCTTCAGTTTCTCATCTCTAAAGTTCTTGTGTTCCTCTCCACATCTGCGGTCTTACACTCTGACCTTCTGAGAGCCTACAAAACTCTCTGTGTAATGTGCCTGCTCATGGCCCTGCCCCTACCTGATTGCACTTGCGCTCATACCCAAACTAAGTCATGCACATTCACCCTGCAGCAGTGCGACACCATTAGCAGTATGGTACTTCTGGTAATTCTTGAGGCTGTTGTCTATGACCCAGCACATTTGCTCATGGTCTGACTAAAAGTACACAACAGAGTTGACCAAGTATTTCTTGAGTGTTCAGGTGGAGTCACTGGGCCTGGCCCCACTTCCTGTGTACCCTCTGATTCCTGACTCTGGATACAAGATGCCCAGCTACCAGCTGCTCTTGGCTTCTGTGCCATTCCAGTCATGATGGACTATCTCCTGACACTACAAGCCAAAATAAACCCTTTCTTAAATTATGTCTTGTGGTCACCGGCTGTGGCTGCTCTCCTCCTGCTATGGCCGCTCTCCTGCTCTCTCAGTTCCTCCGATCAGTCGTCTGGCCCGGACCCCAGGGCTGGTGAGGAGTCTGCACCAGTGTCACTGCATTCAGACGCAGGAGACCAGGTTCAGTGACACAGACCTGCTTTATTGCAGGAAGGCACAAGCTTATATAGGGGTAGTGGTCCAATCACAGCACAGAAAGTAGGATGCCTCATTAGCATACTGGGTTTCAGATTACAGAGCCTGGATTCCTAGAAACCATGTGACTCTGACTGATGCAATATCTACGTGATGCAATTTGGGATCTCAAGGGTGGTGATTAGGGAGTGGCGAGCTCTAGGCATCAGTCTCATGATCTGCCAATGGGAGCAAATGTCACAAGGCATTGCCTCAGGCCTGCTGTATGGCTGTCAATAAGACTTTCACCCTAGTCTCAAGCCTGTCTCCCACAATGTCTTGTCAGGTCTTCTGTTACAGCAAGAGAACTAATATAGTGTCTTACAAGAATGGCCTGTATCAATAAAAACAGATTATCCTGTAAAGTTAATTCTCAACTAAATGACAAGCTGTCCTCCTAGCTGCACAAATTCAGACTTGATGATCCAAGAGACCTGTGGATAACCAGGCTTTCAGCACTCCAGGATAATGGATTTCCAATTGGTTTTGGTTAATGAAGTCTTTACAGAAAGGTCCAGCCTGTCCAACCACACTCTGCCCCAGCATCACAGGTAGCTCCAAAGTGAAACTGGGTTTTACTTTTGTGAGGCAGAAATCCACTATTTTTCATGTAATGTCCCAGCTTCGTTGTCTCTAGTTCCTTGTGGATGAATTCAAGTTTTGTCACCCTTTAAGGAATTCCCTAGACCTTGTGTTCCATTTCCAAAGCTTCCCCTACCTTAGGGAACCCTCTGAACATTCCATTCTACAACTCTCTTCTGGTGTGGGGGATCTTTGCCAAGGGAAGCCTCACAGACAGGTTTCATTCACATGCTTGCATACTACTTAATACCCTTGTAAGATGAACAGAAATATTCTGCACCAAAGCAGATATGGCCTGACCATTAACTACTCTCTGCTTAGAATACAGTCCTTCAGATTCCTCCAGTCATCATCTGGGCTCAGTTTTCATTGCCTATATCACTAAAGGAAGAACTCTTCAAAATTAAGGATCATCTCCATACTGCTTGGTACTGTCAAGCTTGTGGAAAGATTGACAGGGTGATTCTGCATCTTAAAAGCTCTCAAACCAAGCTCACACTTGAGACTCAACAGTCTTAGTCTGCTCTCCCAATCACACTTAAGAAAAATTTAGCATACATTATACATCACAGTGGGTTTCATTATGACATAT
>NW_008335660.1:103133-104228 GCF_000622305.1 Nannospalax galili | reverse complement strand
AGTCACACAGCTCCATTACCATCTTTTGCCCCCTCCAATCCCTGTTGAGTCCCTTCCTGTTCCCAACTGGCCATCCTTTTTTCCCGTGTGTGTGTGTGTGTGTGTGTGTGTGTGTGTGTGTGTGTGTGTATGCACCAATGAGTTTCCTATGCTTATAGGAGCATAGGCACCTTACCAATAGCTACGCCACTGAAGAAAATCTATCTCCCTCCCCACCAACCATTTATTGTATAAACTGAACTCCTCCCCATCACAAGATGTTGATGGGCCCAATCTTGTAAAGATCTAGTCTAGGTAATCACAACTTCTTTGAGTTCAAGAGTGCAGGGGCCAATCTGGCAAGATGGCATAGCAATTTCAGGCACTTGCTGTGCAGGCCTGGTGACTAGATTTCAATCTATGGAACCCAAATGGTAGACGGAGTGGACACACTCTTCAAAGTTGTCCTCTGGCCTCCTGGCCTCTACATAATCTCTCTCTCTCTCTCTCTCTCTCTCTCTCTCTCTCTCCCTCTCTCTCCCTCTCTCTCCCCACTCTCCCCCCTCTCCTCCCCTCTCTCCATTCCTCTCTCCCCTCTCCTCCTCTGTCCCCTCTCCCCTCTCCTCTCTCAAACACAGAATAAATAAATTTTAGGAGAAAATGTGCAATACCCATGTCATGCCCAGAAGTCATGGCTCCACACCACTAGCTGCCTCCTCTGGGCGTTACATTCTTTTGGCCCCTTCTCCCACATTGTTCTCCTTAGCCTTGGATGGAGTGATATAGATGTCTTATTAATGCTGAATATTCAAAGGTCATTATAGCACTCTGTAGGAAACCAGGATGCCAGGCCCTAGGGTGAGGTGAGCCTTAAACTTATAGGTCCAGGCTACATTCTCTGCTAAAAGGGAGGGGCACTGAAAACAGTGGCTCTGATAATCCCTGCCTTGCAGAACACTGTTGGGCTGGCAGGAGGAGGTGGCCTAGTCATAAAAGTGCAGCCTCCCTGCTCTGTGGGAAAGTGTCTTGGTCAACAACCCTTAGCTCATCCAAATAACTCAGCTATCCCTGGCTAAGAGATTAGGCCAGGTCAAAGGTGTACTCCTGAGCTAAAAC
>NW_008335660.1:97260-99223 GCF_000622305.1 Nannospalax galili | reverse complement strand
TACTTCACACTCCTCTCCCAGGGGCAGACATCCTGTTTACAGATGGAACTAAGAAAGGAATGGCCGCAGCTATTTTATACCAACTTCAAACAAAACAAAACGTTTCTCATACTTGTGAAATGCCTGTTGCTGCTTCTGCCCAGTATTCAGAACTTTATGCTATTCTCCAGAGCTTCATGCTTTTTCCTCAACCTTTAAATATCTACACAGATTCGGAATATTCTGCCCAGGCACTCCTAAAACTAGAAACAGCATTTTTACAACATAAACCAGGAGAACCTATTGGGATGTTATTCTTATCTCTGAGGACTAAAATTCGCCAAAGAGAACACTCATTTTTTGTAACTCATATATGCTCCCACACTGGATAACCTGGTCCGTTAGCCTTCTTAAATCAACAAAGAGATAACCTAACCAAACAAGTAAATGTTATGACTCCTTTATGCAGTCACCAACTCCTTCATCAGCCAGCAAAAATGTTAAAAGCTTTATATCCCCGCCTTACTAAGGATCAAGCTAAAATTATAGTTAAACAACATCCTCAATGTGCTCCACTTCTTCCTTTAGGTCCCATGACTGGAGTCAATCCTCATGGCCTATGGCCTAATATAATCTGGCAAACTGATATAACTCATATAACTGAATTTGGAAAACTTAAATATGTCCACTGTGCAGTAGATACTTATTCCTTGGCTTTAAGTGCCACAGCTCATAGAGGAGAAAAATCAAAAGATGTAATTAAAAATCTTATTTAAACATTTTCAATTTTAGGAAAACCTCATCAAATAAAAACAGATAATGGGTCCTCCTATACTAGTAAAATTTTTCAACAATTCTGCCAAACTTGGGGTATTTCACATACCACTGGCATTCCTTACAACCCCACAGGACAAGCAATAATAGAGAGACAACACAAATGCCTCAAAGATCAAATAACTAAAATAAAAACCAGGGAATCACCTATACCTGGGATAACAGTACAGAATCCTCATTTCTTATTACACAGGTCTCTACTAACTTTAAATTTTTTTACACTAAATGATCAAGGAATTTCTCCAATGGCCAAGCACTGGCACGGACTGGCTGTCCCACAGCCCCTGCCACAAGTGCTTTGGAGGGACCCTGAGTTAGGACTGTGGAGCAAAACTCCAGCACCTCTACTAATAATGGGATGAGGATATGCTTGTGTCTTTCCAGAAAATGAATCCTCCCCCCAATGCGTGCCACTCAGATATGTCAAACCACTCAACCGAAGCCCCCACAGCAAAGATGGCTGCACTGACCCTGGGGAAGTGGAAAAGGAGACCCCGCCAGAAGAAGATGCAGCCTCCTGTGACCTGGGAAATGTTTAAGAACCTGATGAACGATGCCCAGGAGTTGGGACAATGCCAGGGCCAAGATATCTCTAAACCTGAAGTTCTCCTTGTCTGTGTTCTAACTATACTGACTGTGAATAGTGTAAAAGCTGAAATGTGTGTCATCAATACTAATGTTAATGGTGTACCTATTTTAGGATCAAGATTAGTGCTCGAGTGTTTTACACAAAACTGTGCATGGCCACCTGGACCCATCATATAGGAAAAGGATGGACAAAGGATACAAGAATGCATAGATGTTTACCTGAAGACTGTGATGATTCTCTCAAGCTACTTGACCCAAAAGCTGTAGCTGTTGGTTCTGTCTTTTTACTCCCCCTACCTGGTTTAGTAACTTGATTGCAAAATGAGATATCTAAACTTGCTTGTATAACTAGTAAAACAGCAAACATAACTGCAAAAGTACTAGGAGATATTAATCAGGAAATGGGAGAACTAAGAACTGCTGTGCTACAAAATAGATCTACTATAGACTATCTGCTGTTAAAAAATCACATGGGATGTGAACAAGTTCCAGGAATGTGTTGTTTTAATTTTTCTGATTTTTCACATCCTATAGATCAACAGATTAATGATCTACAAAAGGA
>NW_008335660.1:44842-96476 GCF_000622305.1 Nannospalax galili | reverse complement strand
TTATTTTGATATATCACAGTGAAAGATTTATCGTCCTCTTTTTTTTTTTTTTTTTTTTTTTTTCCAAAAAAAAAAAAAAAAAAAAAAAAAAACCCTGCTCTGAACAAACAGCATGAATCTATGGGCATTAACATAGTTATCTAGACAGCAATTTTATGGACACATCATATACATTTAGCAGTAGAACAGCAGTAACTACTAGGGCCTATGACCTCCCCAGCCAGAGGCTTTTTGTCTGGGTTTACAGTACCAAATAAGGATTATCTCCCAGAGTGGACCTCAAATTCAGCGAGTAGTTGGTTACTGCCATAAAAGACTTTCCACTATTTCACCAGTGGTACATTTTGCTTGACCAGTAGATAGTATTACATGTAGCATCTACAACTGCTAGGACTATGAGAATGAGCTAGTAAATAAGAAGCTCCCAGCTCAGTTTGAGCTTAATTTCTGTATGTTCCAAGACTAGAGCATTCATATTTTTAAGAACTTACCTCACCCTTTTCAAAGTCCTCTAAGTTAGACCCTTCCCCTATGTACAACTCTTCTTAGATTCAGAAATGTAGTGCATGTTCTCATAACACTGGGCAAAGATGCAAAGCCATCACAGACTACCCTTATAAGTTCAGGCCCAGAAATAAACTCAGTTTCAGAATTGCCACTCACATTAACCCAGGGGATTGGGTGTGTCTTAAAATAATTGCACAGGATAAAATGACAACCAGAAACTGTTTGAATCCTGCCTTACCAAATCTTATCCACATGTCCAACTGCAGTCAAGCTACAAGGTCTACCATCATGGGTTCATCTGTCCACCCTAGAAGTTTAAGCTGTCTGCCTCAGTGAGCTTCTTAGAGATCTCTGTTTCCTCTTCCAACCAGACCCAAGAGTACTTTTCTTCCATCCTGGATTCTATGACATACTTGTACATGTTCTTCCTTTATATCCCCCTGACATCCTATATAACTCAATCCACTTCAGGAATCCATATGAGCCTCTTTCTCCAAGAAGACCTCTTAAAATATTCTTAGACCAGGTTCAACACTTACTGAGTTATTACCCATGTTGTTAATCTGTTCACATGACTTGCCCTACCTAGTGGCAGGCCAATCCTGAAAACACAGCTGGGTTCCTATGAAGATTCTAAAGTTTCTTCTTGTTATCCTGATTACTCTTGTCACACTTCATACCTATTATTATTATTATTATTTTTGGTGTTTTTGAGACAGGGTCTCCCTGTAGCCCCAGCTTGTCCTGGAACTCACTATGTAGACCAGGCTGGCCTTGAATTCACAGACATCTGCCTGCCTCTGCCTCCCGAGTGCTGGGACTAAAGGCGTGCACCACCACGCCCGGCCATAAAATTATTTTTAAAAAAGAAAGATCAAGGATGGTAGACAAGGTGAGGGGGAGATGGAGGAAAAACAAGTCTGTAAGACAAAATTACAAAAATAAGATGTAGTACAATATTTTATAACAGAAAGGTGATGAAAACACTACATGTTAACATACATGGTTTGATAGACAACTGGGACTGGGGGTCAACAGGGAAAACAAGGCAGAGGCCAAAGGGTTAAACCAAGAGCCTCTTAATAGACTGCTGAACAGATTGGATCTGTTGCTTTAGCCTAGGGTACATAGTGAGCTCCATGCCAGCTGCTGGAGCTACACCTCAAGATCCTGCTTCAAAAACACCACAGAGGTACAGGGGTAAACTCCAAACTGTAGTTAGAGACACCGACACACCTCTATCACTGACAGATGAAATAGGCAGTATTTGGATGACGGTATTTGGAATGGAAAGCTCATCATTTAACTGAATTTAATTCATCTTTTATATTTCAACTAACGATAGCAAACTATACATTCTTCCCAAGATGCATGAAATAGTCACCAAGATAAACCACCCTGGGAGTCATAAATATAAAACACACAGACACACACAGACACACACACATACACGTTTACTCTGAGACCCTTCTTAGGAGCTGCTCTTAGGTTTAGCATCAAATCACAGGAAGCATGTGGAGTCCTGAAAGAGGAGAAAAGACTGAAGAACAAAGGGAATTTCTTGAACACCATTGTGCAGCAATACTACTAAATGAGGATATGCACACATTTAAAGCCATTTGGGGGAATTTTAAAACCATATTACTGCCAGGTATGGTGGCACACACCTTTAATTGGGAGGCAGACACAGGCAGATCTGGGTGAGCTCAAGTCCAGCCTGGTCTACATAGTAAGTTCCAGGCCAGCTGGGGCTTCAGGGAGACCCCGTCTCAAAAAGACCAAAAACAAAAATCTGTATTAGCTGTTTTTCATAGCAGCATTTAGTCACATCACTTATAATAGCATTTTTTGAAAAAGATATTTAAGATCCATTGATATTTGGGATTTCTTTTAAAATTCAGAGTAGGAGAACTAGTTAAGAATTCAAATAATATGGCTATGTTGCCACTAAACTAAAAAATTACAGGCATCAATTCTATAAATTACAAATATGCATATAGTTAAACTCAATTGTTCACATTTTGTTTTTGTCTTTGTTTGAGACAGGGACTCCCTGACCTGGAACTCAACCATGTAGATCAGTCTGGCTTTGATCTCACAGAGATCCACCTGCCTCTGCCTTCCACGTACTGGGATTAAAGGTGTGCCACCATACCCAGTTATATTATTGTTCACATTTTTAAAAAGCATTCTTACTTCTTTAAAGTTAGGTTTATAAATGGTTCTTTGTATTTATTTACAGGGACAGGGTTTCTTGTACCTCAGGCTGGTCTCAAACTTGCTACACAGCCAAGGATGACCTTGAACTTCCGAGAGATCTTCCTTCCTCTACTTTTCTAGTACCAGGGGTTCCACTAAATTTTCTCTTCTTCCAGCTCTCTGTTTGACCAGCCCTCACTCTCTGGGGGTCTCGTGCTCCTGAGCGGGTGGACAAACTGGCATAACAAATTTTTATCTTGGGTTTCACATGGTTTATATGATAGGGAAGGAGGACTCACAAAGAGACAGCGTCATTCCAGCCCTGCCCACAGTCTCCTTTAGCTTGGGTGCCGAGGTCTCACCCCACAATCTGTGGATGCCCTTTCTCACTTCCAGGCCTGCACACTTCCTTTTTCCCTTCCAATCCCAATGCCACTAGCTTTGCCAGCAGCTAGGCTCCACCCTTCTTCTCAGGGTGCCCTGCGAGCGTCCCTCACTCAGGCTTTTCGGAGTAATGAGTGGTTTCCTGGGGCCTATGCCACAATGGCTGCTTTGAGTAGTGCTGGGGATCAAAACCAGGGTTTTATGCATGCTAGGCAAGCACTCTACCACCTGAGCTATATCCCCAGCCTTCAATGTTTCTTGAATGTCTACTGTGGATGTGATACATTCAGTACAACTTCTTGAAGCTGGGTGATGATGTATGTGACTAACCAATTCTGAGTCTGGTTCTCTGTGAAAAATCAAATGACAGCACAAAACAGTTACAGTCATGGCCAGCATAATCCATACCTTAGGACACTGCTTCCGCGTTCTCACCATACTACCTCCTGGTTTTCACTTTCACTTTCATATTCCTTTCTCTGAAGATATAAAAAGTTCACCAAAATTCTGAAAGCCAGAATTTGTATAAAACTGAATGAGAAAGTCCAGCATCATGGCGCACACCTTTAATCCCAGCACTTGGGAGGCAGAGGCCAGTGGATCTTTGTGAGTTCAGTGCCAGCCTGGTCTACATAGCCAGTTCCAGGCTAGCTGGGGCAACAGGGAGACCCTGTCTCAAAAAGACCAAGAAACAAAAACAACAACAACCAAAAAACTGAATGAGAGCTTTGACCTTTGCTATTATAAGGCCCCTTTTATCACAGATATGTTCTTCATTCTGGGTCAAGGCCAGATAAAACAGGAAGAACAAGATTCCCAGTCGCAGAGTCTTGAGTTAGGAAGTATCCAGATGAATGTGCATAAGCTTGCTGCAAAGCTGCCTTTCCTTGGGCCGCAAGGAATGCTGCTCAGCATGATTTGGGAAGTCCTTATTAAGAGAGGGTCTGGATGATTTGTTGAAGATTGGTTCTACATAAACAATTTTCTTTGTCCAGTTCTGCGAAGATTGCAACTCTACTTTTGTTTTCCTAAAGGATTTGCTGCAAATATTCCTATTCTGTTTCAATTATATTCAGTGATCTCTGATAAGTATTTCACAATCATCCAAATGTGAGGGCACCCAGGAGGCCCTGCTGTCAGGTCGCAGCTGTCCAGGAGGCTATGACCATTCTCCACGAAAGAGTTCTTGATTCTTAACATTTTTTTAGGAGGAGGTGGGGAAGAGGGAGGGAATGCCTCATCACGTGACCTAGGTTAACTGCCAGGCACCTCGGAGAATGTCACCTCTGAAACGTCCCACGCAATTCCAACCGCACCTCCAGTCCGCTGCCTTTTCAGAGCATGCGGAAGGCGGGAGGCAGGCAACCCAGTCAATTGGGTGGGGCGAATGTCCGTCTGCCTTTGCCCGCCCACACCGGGAGGCTGAGTCTCTGGCCAAGCCAAAGCCGAACCGCTTGGTGCAGATGGAGGGGGCGTGGCTCGGGGCTTGTATAACTGTAGTAATTCAACTGTGAACCTAGAAACTTACACCCACTTGTGAAAGAGATGTATCCTTGCTCTGGAGTGTGTTACTGAATATGTTAAAGCTGTAATGAAATGCTTCTTCTAATCATGTATTTAAAACTTTTTAAAAAAAAGTGATTACCTGCAAAGACACTTTCAGGGTGGGGCCTGATGACTGCACCTCACACAAGGACAGGGTCGGGTAGATCATCAGACCCTCACCTGAGATTCCAGGCACTCTTTCCTCTACAACATACCCCCTTCCATCACCAGAGATAGCCTATGCTGTCCCACCTGCATAGGGTCCTAGGAGGTACTAGAATATTCTGGATGTAAAGGACTAGCTGAAAGGGAGACTCCATCTATGAGGAATTCACCATCCATGTTGGGTTGGGACTCTCATCAATGCAACTGTTCTGGTTTTACTCACTGGTAATACCTAAAGTGACCCCCTCATCCATACTCCTATAAGTAAACTCAGTAAACTCATTGGTTCACCAAGCTAAAAAAAATCCTAAAGATAAAGAGTTTCTTGAAGTACTTTCTGACCATCTTATTGAATTTGTTTGGGAAAGGAATGCCATTAACTTCATATTTCAGCAGATTGTTTGTTAATTCAAACAAAATTTAATGTGTATGAGTGTTTTGCCTGCATGTATGCTGGTACACTCACATCACACAATGGCTGCAGAAGCCAGAAGAGGGCATCAGATCCCATAGAATTGAAGTTACAGATGGTTGTTAGCCACCATGTGGGTGTTGGGAACTGAACCCAGGTCCTCTACAAAGTAGCCAATGCTCTTTACTGCTGAGTCATCTCTCCAGCCCCATCACTCTTTTTTTTTTTTTTTTTTTGACAGGATCTTATGTACTTTAGGCTGACTTCAAGTTGCTGTCTAACTGAGGACAGCCTTGACGTTCTGGTCCTCTTGCCTCTAATTCCCAAGTACTAGGATTATAGGCATGTGCTACCGCACCCAGTTTTCTGTAGTGCTGAGGATAGAACCCAGGGCCTCATTCATGATGGGTGAGCATTCCCAGCCCAGCATTTCTTTTCTGTTTGCTATCTAAAGGGAAAATAATCTTATAAGAGGCTTTTTGCATGGTTGCCTGTTCACTGAACTTGTTGACATCTTTCTCTACTCTGCCCAGCTTAGGCAGCAACCCCATTGAAATGAAAGAAGCAAATTCTTTTCTCTCCATAGTTGACATAGTGCTCCAGCTGTGTGTCTCTGATTCCATTTTATTTAGTGGGCAGAGGCAGAGGCTGCTTTTCATGACTGCTTATTGTTTTTTTTTTTTTTTTTTTAATTTTCAATCCAGAACTGGAGTTACGAACAGTTGTTAACACGAGGCACGTATGTATGCTTCCGTGTGCATGTGGAGGACAGAGGGTAATTTTGTGGAATCTGTTTTCTCCTTCCACCTTTATATGGTTTCTAGGAACCCAACTGAGGTTGTCAGGCTTATGCGACAAGTGCCTTTACCCCCTGAGCCATCTTGCCAGCCCTAAACCCTAAGATATCTGTTAACTAGGGTTGGTCTTGAATCTCAAATGCCTCTATGTCCTGATTTCTGGAATTACAGATCTGTCATCATGACAGATAAAGAAAATTTATGCCTATATAGTATGATTTTAGGTGGGCCTAGCTCATTATTCTAAATGTATTTTGGAAGTACAAACTAATGCTCACCAGTCAGTAATATAAGGCCTTGGTATAACCTTCTATAGTGCTTTATGAAATAAGTCACTAAAGATTATCATTGTTAATCATGGGACCTTACAGGTAATTCCTTGTTACTAGAAGACATCATGATGCACTTTTTAAATGTCATGCATTTCCCTTCCACAAAACAAATATTATACCTCCAAACCTTTTACTAGGTCATGGAGCTGTGTACATCAGTGTTCATGTATCAGTTAGAAAAAAAAGTTGATGATGTCGCAGGCATTGTGGACAGTCTTACCACCAAAGAAAAGATAATCAGATAAAGAAGATGGATGGAAAGCTCCTTCATTAAAAAAAATTTTTTTTGGTCTTTTTGAGATAGGGTCTCCCTGTAGCCCCAGCTGTCCTGGCACTCACTATGTAGACTCAGGCTGGCCCAGAACTCACAGAGATCTGCCTGCCTCTGCCTCCCAAATGCTGGGATTAAAGGTGTGTGCCACCACACCTGGCTTATTTATTTTTATTTTATGAGTGTATTGCTTGTGTATATATGAGTGCACCCATGTCATGCAATGCCCACAGAGGTCAGAGAGAGCATTGGATTCCCCTGGAAATACAGTTACAGATGGTCATTAGCTGCCATGTGGGTGCTGGGAATTGAACCCAGGTCCTCTGCAAGAGAAGTCAGTGCCCTTAACTGCTGAGCTGTTGCTCCAGCCCCTGGAAATCTTCTTAAGGAAGGAGAAAAGTGTACTGTGTTAAAGTTCTTTCCCAGGAACTATCCTATTTACATTAATTAATTAATTACTAATTTATTAAGACAGGGTCTCATTTATCCCCAGCTGGCCTTAAAGTCTCTGTGTAGCTGAAGGTGACCTTGAAATTATATGTTGTGCAATGTATAATTTGTAAATTTGAAAAAAAAATGTATTTGCCCTTTTGGTTTTGGTTTTTGCTTTGGGGGGGGGTCTTTTTGAGACAGGGTCTCCCTGTAGCCCCAGCTGTCCTGGAACTCACAATGTAGACCAGGCTGGCCTTGAACTGACAGAGAGACCTGCCTGCCTCTGCCTCCCGAGTGCTGGGATTAAAGATGTGCACCACCACGCCCAGCAGTTTTTGCTTTTCAAATATATATTTTACTGAATTTTTGTGCATTTCATACAATATATCTTAATAATATTTAGACTCTCTGCCCTAACTGCACCCCCTTCCATAGCCTGCCCACAGGAATTCATGCATTCTGTCATATATGTTAAGACCTATAGAGTTAAGTTTGTGTACTCAGATGTCCCTTGGTGTGAGTTCATCCACTAGAGCCTGTTCACTCCCTTAAGGAAGATAAACTCTCCCTCACCCAGCAGTGATCAGCTGCCAGTAGTTCCTCAGCTGACATTGGGGCCTCCTGCCCATTTCCCCATTTTATGATGGCTTTTGTCTGATTGAGTTTGCATGGTCTTGTGCATGCTATCACCATTGCTGTGAATTCATATGATCAAGTTCCCAGAAACCTGAGAGATTCTTATGTCTTTATAGTCATGTACCACCCTTGGTTCTTACAGTCTTTCTGCCCCCTTTTCCAGAATGGTCCCTGAGACCTTGGTGGGTTTACCTATACCTACCCTATAGGTTTAATATAAGAGTTCTATCCAGGGACACACACTCTGCAGTCTCTTATTCACTATTCTTTGGCCAGTTGTGACCTCTGTTCATCACGCTCTGTTGCATAAGGAAGCTTCGCTAGTGGGAGTTGTGAGATGCAGTAGTATTTTCTCTACCCCCTATTTCTACTATATTCCTTGAGCCTTAGGTATAGAAGTTTCATTGTAGATATGTCACTTAGGGCTGGGCATCTCACAGACACTTATTCTCTGTGTGTGACCAGTTGTGGAACTCGGAAATAGTCTCTTTGATGAGCAGTGACTGGTACACTTAAGTCTCTAAATATAAGGATACATATTTGGCATATAAGAAGAAATTACATTTGTCTAGGGATGTGACAGACACAGGGTTTTCTCTAGGATCTATGGCCTTTCCAGCCATGTGTATTTGACTTTGTTTACAGTGCCACACATGAGTTCCCTCTCATTGAACAGTCTTTAAATTCAATTAGATAGCTGTTGATTACCCCCAAGATAAAAGTGCCACTACTGTTTGCTGTGCCAATCATTGATATGGTTATTGGTTATTGTGGTTATTGATGTGGTTATTGGGCTTTAAAGCTGGGGTTGGACAATTGATCCATTTCCTCCCTTTACAGCTTGACTAATGTCCTTTGAAACTATGAGAGCTAGTATTCAGGGAGGAGGCTTCCAGGTCAGTTCCAACTCCAGTGCTCTAAGTCCTGTGTCCAAAGTATATCCTGCCTTCAGCAATATGGCCTTACCTTCGAGTTCTGGGGCAATGGTCTATGTTATTTTGGGAGTCTCTTGGATTACCCTGACCAACAACTCAAAGGGAGGTTTCTCCTGTCTGGCTGGCATTGTCATACACACGTGTATTTTTGGTCTTTTTGAGACAGGGTCTCCTTGTAGCCCCAGCTGTCCTGGAACTCACTATGTAGACCAGGCTGGCCTTGAACTCACAGAGATCCGCCTGCCTCTGCCTCCCGAGTGCTGGGACTAAAGGTGTGTGCCACCACGCCCGGCTTGTATGTGTATCTTTCAGTAGGCTTTTGAACTAATACATTTCTCTGATTTTTTACACCACCTAAGCATCATTTATCATCTCTCTCTCCCTATCTAAACCTCCTCCCTCTCTCCCCAGTTAAAGTACCCCCATTTCCCCCTTGATAATACCTGTCTCCTATTATCCGCCCCCTCAGCTCCTTCCCCGTTAGCCATATGGTTCCTTGTATGTCCTTCCCTCTTCCCTTCCCAGTTCAACATTCCCTTCCCTCTCCTCCCCTTGGTAACATGTCTTCTGCTGTTCACCTCTCTCTGGCTTTTCCCTTCCTTTACCTCCATGGTTTCTTTCCATTTTCCTCGCTATTGTGGTTATACCAGGATGTATACTCACATATAAGGATTTGATGCTAAGATCCACAAATGAGAGAGAACATATGTCACTTGTTTTTCTGAGTCTGTGTTACTTCATTTAGTATAACAAGACAGGGTCCCCCTGTAGCCCCAGCTGTCCTGGAACTCACTATGTAGACCAGGCTGGCCTTGAACTCACAGAGATCTGCCTGCCTCTGCCTCCCAAGTGCTGGGATTAAAGGCATGCGCCACCACGCCCGGCTTTAAAATGTGTTTTTTAAAGTGTAATTGGGAGGAGAGTGGACCAAGACTGATGAGCCTCATGTGTAAGCTTGGTGAGAAAGCTAGTAAGATGCTGATCAACCTTTCCACAAGATCGAGGGTACCAAGCAGTGTGCAGACAATACTTAAGACTTCTTTTAGTGATACTGGAAGTGAAAGCTGAGGGATGAAGAGAGGAATGATGTTCCAAGAGTACAGTGGTTACTCATGAGGCCCTCTCTGCTTTAGGGGGAATGCCTCTGTCCATCTGGTGATGGTGTCAACTACATAGTAGATATTTGATTCCCTTGTATGAGTCATGTGAGTGGAATCTGTCTGCCAGTCTTCCCTTGCCAAAGTTCCCTTTCACTGCATGGGCTATAAAAGGTATTCTGAGGGTCCCCCCCACTGACCCGAGAATTGGCCTGACAACAGATAGGGGAAGCTCTGAAAATGGGCCGCACAATCTAGGGAAATTCCCATGCCTGTGAATAAAAGCTCAGTTAAAATTTGGGGGGATCTGGACCCCAAGACATGTATTGTGGTATCATTTGTTGAGAATGTTCCTTTGGGAGGATTCAGGAAGCAATAGCCTGTTTTCTGGAGTTTGTAACCATCCTACTTCGGTAGGTATATGGCCCAGATCTAAAGCCTTTTAAGTTTCAGAGGGAATATATTGTGAATATTGAAAGTGCGATCAGAACTTAGGCAGCTTAAAGTAGAAGCTGAATTCCTTGTTTAGTTTTTTGATGGGCTCGAGAAATGCTGAAATGGTCTCCTTTCATAAGGTTTATAAATTGCAATCTGGTTTAAAAGCCCATTGCCTACAAGTAGGGCCCGAATCTCAGAGCTTATTAATCTTGGATAGCATGTGTAGTGAGGAGGCTTTCTTTCCTTTCATATGAGTGCATGGGCATGGGTTATGAAGAAAGAATAGGGAAAATCTCTGTAAATGTTTGTCCTGAATGGGATTTTGCGGGAGGCTGAGGTTCTCCAACCACCTCCACACATAAGGAAGAGAGAAAGTTCTACTTCCAGTGGGCCTCCAAGTTGCAGTATTGCCGTGGATGGCCCTAGAGGAGGCTTTTGCCCTGTAGCTTTGGGTCCAAAATGTCCTAGTTGGCCACAGTGATAGCATGAGAGGTTTATTTGTCCTGAAGCCAGGTTAACTCTTTTACAATGAACGCAGTGCCTTCTAGAAGGAGGTCTTGAGTGTTTGGAGACGTGTATAAAATGGGAAATTGCTGAAGTTGTCACGAGCCTGTAATTTTCCTTCATCTTCAGTGCTTTTTCCCTCTCTAGCTCTTTAATACCTCCTCTTCATTATCAAGGGCTTAAAAGCCATGTCCATTAAACCAGGGAGCGATCTCTTCTGATTCTTTGAAGTGTTTGTCTAATATCTCTAAAGGCTTGGCTTGTAAATTATACATCTAGGATGAATTCTCTGTATTGACCCACCCAGTCCAGACTAATATACATGGGCATGTTTCAGCTAGTTGTGTTTGAAAAAGAGTGCTCAGAATGGCATGGTAAGTCTTTAATCCCAGCATTCAGGAGGCAGAGGCAGAGAATATCTGTGAGATCCAGGCCATCCTGGTCTACATAGTGAATTCTTCTAGGCCAGCTAGGGCTGCAAGGAGACTCTGTCAAAAATAAATAAATAAAAGGTTCTCAGAAACTCCCTGTGTCTTCTTCCATAAGTTTTTATAATTAATGAGTTTGATAGTAGCATTTTCAACTTGTCAGAGAAGAATGACCATGTAGTCATTCTACAGACCTGATTGCTCTTCTTACCACTGTCTCCTACATAAGTGGCCTGATAATACTTGTTGGGTTTCATATCATGAGCCACATGCAAGGAAGCCTGGCCTACCTGCTTAACTGGTATCAGCATAGGACTCATCATCCCAGCACATGGTAAAGACCAGATAAAGGACCTCTCCTCATGCATACAACAGATGGTTAGGATGATATATGACTGTCTTTTCTATGTTAGGTCAGACACCATAGTGAACCCACTGGATTTCTTAAGGTAGAGAATCATGGCCACATGGCCCTCATTTGCATTCATTTTGGAACCAGTCTGACATGAGGATTGGGACATGCACTCTGATAGTGCCAAGGTCCCCAGTAAGCACTTTGTGAAGGGTGAATGGGAAGGGATGGCATTTAGTAGTTTTCTGAGTTATTTTTATGAAGTTCTTGAGTGAGTGTGAGTGTGAGGGGGCAACTATTAGAGACAGCTTGACACGTGGAGGAGAAGGAAAGGAGATGAGGTGTAGAAAGGGGGGTGATAACAGAGTTATCAGGTGTAGAAGAGGCTTGTGGCATACATATAGGCAGGCAAGGTTGGTTATATCCTTGAATATGCCCAAAGGAAGAACTGTCAAGGATGTCATCTGGAGCATGGTTTAAGAAAGATGATCTAGTTTAAAAGGATTTCCTAAGGTACATATGCTATTTCTCCTGCAGTTAAGTGTCCATGAGAGTGTGGGTAAAAGGAACATAGGAGTCGAGAATTATAACAAAAGAGATCCAGCTTCATAATGTAATTTAATGTGGAATGGAGGGGTGAACTTTTGTGGTCTATGCATGTGTACAAAGGCTAGATTTTGTTGCAACAGAAAATGAGGTGTTTCTTTTTGAGAGTCAGGATCAAATTTAGACCAGTTGTTTTGACTGCATTTCATGGAGGCATGAGAGGGAATGAATGGCAGGAGCCCCATCCTGAATTCTAACATTGTGTAACCTAAATCGAATGGACTTCCCTATAGGCTGACAAACCTCCCACTTGTCCACAAGGAACTAGAGAAAATTCTCTAAGTGGTGGTATCCCACAGAGAATAGTAGAACTCTGGGCAGAAAAATGAAACCCTGTTTCATTTCAGTGCTACCTATGATGCTGGAACAGAGTATCTTGTTGGTCAGGCTGGACCTGCCTGGGTGGGAGACACATAAATCAAAACCAGATGTGGATCAGTCATGCAGGGAAAGGGAAGACTCATTTATTGGAGAGGTGAAAGACTGGTCATCCACAAATCGTTCAGATCAACAAGTTCATATTTCTGTGACTTAGGAAATGTATTAGTTACTTAATGTTGCTATGATAAACATAATGACCAAATGTAACTTATGGAAGAATTTATTTGGCTTAGGGTTCCAGAGGAATAGTCCATAATGGCAGGGTAGGCATGATAGAGTGTAGCCAGAGTGGGAAGCTAATCGGTCTCATTTTAAACTCCACAAAAGATGCAGAGAGTGAACTGGATATGGGGTGAGGCTATAAACCCTTAAATCTGCCCCAAGTGACATACTCCCTCTAGTGAGACTGTACCTCCCAAAGGTTCCATAACTTCCCCAAATATTGTCACACACTAAGGACCAAGTATTGTAATATTTGAGCCTATATGGGGGCATTTCTCATTGAAACCTTACCTTAAGTTCCCTGGCCCTCAGAGACTCATGACTATATCATAATGCAAAATGCATTTAGTCCAACTTAAAATCCCCATAGTCTTTCACTTTCTTAATGTTTAAAAGTCCAAATTTCTTCTAAAACTCAAGGCAATCTCCTAAGTGTGAGATTAAAATTGATACTTCTAACATACAATGGCACAGACTACACATTTCCATTCCAAAAGAGAGGAATGGGACATACTAAGGAAACACTGGACCAAAGCAAGACTCAAACCCAGTACTGAATATACCAAATCCTGTAGCTCCCTATTCCATGTCTGGGAATGTAATTTGAAAGGGCTTACATGGCTCATCTTGTCCAGCTTTGTTTCCTGTAGCATCTCTCTTGAGCTGGTTTCACCCCTTGTATGCAGGTCTTCTTGGAGGTTGTCTAACAGCTTTGGCCTCTTCAACATCTTGGGGTTTCGATAACCCAAGCTTCACCTTTACAGCCTCACACAGGCCTGTCAGGGCCTTTGTCACGCCATCTCCAATGAAGCCCACGTGAGATCCTCCGTGGGTTGAGGCTGGAACTTCAAGGAAGGTTGCCTCTTGGAATTGGTTGTGCTAAAAAACATGCAGTGTACTTGGCATGCTTTTACTTGCTATTATATTTCTGACTGTCATTGTATCATGGGCTTTCAGGGGTCCGGAAAGCACACCTCTATCACCGCCTTTATTGAAATCCTTTAATCATCCTAGTCCAGATGCACCCACTATTAATAAAAGTTATTTTAGATGCAGCAAGAAGTAGTTAAATAGAATTAGTGGTGGAGAGTCTAGGGAATAACGGATTTCTAGAAGAGAGACATAGATAGAAGAAGGGTTTCTGGGTATTCATTACAACTTATGGATAAATTGGTAAGATCAAGACCACCTTGGTGTCTTTTGATAAACAATCAAAAGAGAGCATTAAAGGGCAAATATAGAAAGTATTTGAAAATTGGTAGGATAAGAGAGAAGGATGGTTTCATGGATCCCTAACATGGGATAGCCTTTTTGGGACCTATAGAGTTAAAAATAACTTAGAAGCCCTATGGCCCACTACAAATAAGCAAGGAATATTTTCAAATAGTTAAAAAAGTAATATCAGGCACAGCTGGTGTTGAACATGCTTAATGGGTTAAGGTCATTCTGACTTGGGACTACAAAGCCGAGCAGAATCCTAAGTGTGTGAGAAAGGCTGGCAGTAAAAACCACAGTAAAGCAAGAATTTACTGTCTAGTATCAGGTTGATAAGATAGAAAAATGTGTTGACAAAACTGTTTTACTTTCATCTCTGGAACTGTGAATCTTAGCATGACTGTTCTGCGGTTTTTGTAATCTTTGCTGTATATATCTCAAACCTTGCAACTGCAAAAATTACACTCAGACTTTCATCAAGCTCCTTTGTGTCTGTTTGTCACTCGCCGACTCCTTGTCCACCCTCTCGACGACCCTGTTCCCGTCGGACTGAACTGCCCCGGTCTGGGCTGGTCCGTCACAGGCCTTCTCATAGCAACAAGCAGCACTGCCAAGTATTACCTGGCCTCAGTGGCTCTCTGAAACTGCAGAGGAAGAAGCCACATCTCCCTCACTGTTACATCTTTCATTATTTCCAGAGCCAGTACCATGAGAATGGTAGAACAAATTTCAGTTGCCAGCTTATGATGGGCCCTTCCCCGCTTGGATGACATTAGGAGCAAGCGACCCCTTAGGCTTTCTCCTTTACACAAATTGGAAGCTTAGCTGGGTATGGTCTTGCCCTGAGGGCACCCTTCCTATAATTTCAACACAGAGCAGGAGGCTGCTTCTTCTTTTTCAAAAAAAAATTTAATTGAATTTTTGTGTATTTCAATCAGAAAATCATCTTTATAGCCCCTTCCCTTTTGGCATCCTCCCATACTCCTCCACTGGAGTTCATAATTCTGTCATTTGTGTTAAGGTCTGTCATGTCAAATTAGTGTCCTCATATTTCCTCAGTGCAAGTTCATACACTGGGATCTAGTCAGTCTATCTAGAGTCCCTCCCTTTAAGATCAGCTCTTCCTCACTCAACAGTAATTAGCTGCCAATAATTATTTGACTATGATTGGGCCTGCTGTCCATTTCCACAGTTCTGTGCTGGGTTTTTGTCTGCTTGAGTTTGCATGGGTCTTGTGCATGCTGACACCATTGCTGTAGGTTCATATGAAAAGAGTCCCAGGTGCCTGTAGGACTCTATTTCCATATGGTCATGCACCTCCTCCCTGGCTCTTACAATCTTTCTGTCCCCTCTTCCACAATGGTCCTTGAGCCCTGGGTAGGTAAATTTTAATATAGGAGTCCTGTCTAAGGACACACACTCTGTAGATGCTTATTCTCTGTGTTTTAGCCCTTGTGGCCTTTTGTATTCCATGTTCCTCTGTTGTCTGAGGGATCTTCATAGATGAGAGTTGAAAGATGCATTAGTGTTCTCTTCATCTCTTGTTCTATGTTCTGTGAGCCTTAGGTGTAGAGGTTGCGTCCTAAATGTGTCACTTAGGCTTGGGCAAATCACAGACAATAGGAGGCTCTTCTTAATTGGACTAATCTCTTTAACAACTACAGCCTCCGTTCCAGTACATGCCTTGACTCCAATATTAAGCCTACTGTACATTTTTTTCTGTCTTGCTTTCTCTTTTTCATTGTAGACCTGCAAGAGGATTATCAGTAATAGCCATGCCACAGACTCAATGGTATGTTGTCTTGAAATTTCCTCTCCCAAAGAAATTAGTCTGTAACTATTTAATTTAGCCTTGGGAAAGTTATTAGGACAGGAGCAGCAGGCAGTCAGATTCTATCTAAATATCACATGAATGGCCATTAGCCCAGTTTCTAATAAAGACCTTATTCCCCTTTGAAATGTCTTGAGTCCAACCTCCACAGTCCGCATTACCCTCAGCTCTACTGTCTTCCAGGCTCCTATTCGAACAGCCCATTAGGTTCTGCTTACAGCATTCAATCACTTTTCTAGCACAGTATTCCAAAGTCTTCCACATTCCTACAAAAATTATGGTCAAGTTCTTCACAGCAACAACCCATTCTCTGATAGCTCTTTCTTTTTCTTTTCTTCTCTATAATAAAATAAAACCAATTTCTGGAAGAAAGATTTTATTTTTACTTAGGTTTCTAGAAGGAGAGTTCATAATGGCAGGTGAGGCATGGTAGCATGTGGCAAAACCAGGAAGCAAAGAGAGAAAACTGAAAGTGTGGCAAGGCCATGAAGTCTCTCTCTCTCTCTCTCTCTCTCTCTCTCTCTCTCTCTCTCTGTGTGTGTGTGTGTGTGTGTGTGTGTGTGTGTGTGTTGTCTGCAGGTATACAGGTGCACCTGTGTCATACAGTGTGCAGAGAGGCCAGAAGAGAGTGTTGGATCCTCTGAAACTGGAGTTACAGATGGTTGTTAGCCACCTTATGGGTGCTGAGAACCAAACCCAGGTCCTCTGTGAGAGCAATCAGTGCTCTTAACTGCTGAGCCTTCTCTCCAGCCCAAGGTTATAAAATCTTAAAGAATGATCTCAGTGATGTATTTCCTTCAGCAAGGCTGCACTCTTAAAAGTTCCATAAGTTCCCCAGTCTGTGTCACCAACTGGGAACCAGTGTTCAAGTACTTAAGCCTGTGGGGAGCATTTCTCATTGAAACGAACACAGGGAATTTTTTTACATAACAAATTTTACAACATAGGCTATTTTTCTTGGTATAGGCTATTCTTTTCTGGTACTGCATTAATGAATTTTCTCCTTATTGTAACAAATGCCTGACAAGAAACAAGGTAGGAAGGGGTTAGTTTGGCCTACAGTTTAAAGCAATACAGGCCTTTATGGTAGTGATGGCATGGTACAGTACTGAGTTAGTCAGAGTATATCCACAGTCAGGAAGCAGGGAGTAAACAGGAAGTGGGGCTAGGCTCTAACATCCCAAAGTCTGGGGTTTGATAGAGGTGACTCTGCCTCCTAAAGACTTTGCAGCCTTCCCGAGGAGCACCACCAGTTAGGGAGTAAGTGTTGAAGCACATGAACCTGTGGAGGACATTTCACATTCAGATCTGAACAGGCACTGTGACATCATTAGGATCTGGGGCTATAGGTAGCTTTGTAAAGCGTCATTTTTCACTAGGGGTGAGGTGGCAAATGATCATTCCCTGATTGCTGAATTATAAAAACTTTCTTTTATTTTTGCTCTTTTGTTCACTTTGTACTTTGAAAGCGCTTGATGTAAGTTAGAGAAGACATTACTTTATTGTTCACAGGATACTGATAATTGCAAAACAGTCATTATTACAAGTAAATTTGGAAAGAGTTGTTTATGACTACTAAAACATCTTTTTTACATTCATGGGATTATTTTATTTTTATTTTTATTTTTTGGTCTTTTTGAGACAGGGTCTCCCTGTAGCCCCACCTGGCCTGGAGCTCTCTATGTAGACCAGGCTGGCCTTGAACTCACAACTGCCTCTGCCTCCCAAGTGCTGGGACTACAGGCATGCACCACTATGCCCGGCCTTCCTGGGATTATTTTAAATAAAGTATATTTTGAATAGGTGAAATGTTTGTGGCTCTGACTCTACTCCTTTGCTTCTTCA
Organism: Nannospalax galili; assembly: GCF_000622305.1. Taxonomy (NCBI): domain Eukaryota; kingdom Metazoa; phylum Chordata; class Mammalia; order Rodentia; family Spalacidae; genus Nannospalax; species Nannospalax galili. The sequence continues at coordinate 78,942 of NW_008335660.1, read as the reverse complement.
TCTTGTCTCTCCCTTTCTCCCTTCCCTCTCTCCAATGATGGAGTCTTGCTATGTATGCATACATATTCTGGCTTTGAATTCTTTTAAAAAAGACATTTATTAGTTACTCTGCAAGAATGACTTAGGGCCCCAGAGCGCCACAGAGCAGCAGAGTCACGTGTCCCACACCTCTGTGTCCTCTCCGCTCAGCACACTTGTTCAGACCCTAAGGGTCCCAAGTGCTGGAAGAGCCGAAGGCATAAAGCCAGGCACCACGCTACAGCTTGCAGCTTTCTTTCAGTAGCCAGCTTTGTGAAAGACAAAGCCAAAGGAGCAGAGGGTGAATCCACCAGGAACAGCCCACAACACACAAGAGAGAAAAACAGACTCAGCCATGGCCACCAAGACGTGTTGGGGAAACGCCTGCACCACAAGCTGGCCACAAGCACCAGCTCCTCCTCCCACCAGCCACTTCTTGGAGCCAGCAGTGAAGGGATGCTGGCAATGCCATCTTTGCTCCAGGGAGTAAATCTGAAGACAGAAATGCAAGGACATCTGTGATCATACAGGGCAGAGTCTCTAGGAATGCCATGCAAAGATGCATGTGTGAGTCACGAAGTCATTTTGTTAGTATCATTATGTATTAATCGACTATCATATTTCCTACTCAATTAAAAATGACCTGCGGAAACTTGCATTCAGGCTTCTAAATACTTCTGGTTATAATCACACAGGATGTGCTCAAACCTCATTTAATAAGTTATGACTTGTGGGAAATAATGTCCACCAGGGAAGCTGGGTAGACTTATTGCCCACAGTGTTTTGGAGGTTGATCTAGATTCCTCTGTGATTGTAGAACAGGCTAAGACTTTCAGAAAGATCATAGGCATTTGACAATGTTGTAACATTCCATAAATCATTTAATGCTAAATGTTACTCCCCTCATTTATTTCCATGGGGTCTTTCCCACATTCTTAAATTTCATTAGGCCAACAAAGCTTAAATGTTATGAGCAGGAATTTCTAAGGACAGGCAGCCTCGTTGCTTCCGTTGTCAGTGCTCTCTGGATTGTAGGTAACACTACTTTGTTATGACAAGCATATCAATTACTTTTCTGTTGCTGTGATAAAATACCATGAACAAAAGCTACTGAAGGAAGAGTTTATTTTGACAAATGGTTCTAGAGGGCTAGGTGTCCATAGCGGTGGGGAAGGCATTGTGGGGCAGGAAGCTGAGAGACCAAATCTTAGTCACACAGGAAGCAGGGAGCACTGGTAGTAGTGTGAGGTTATAGACTCTCTAGAAAGGAAAATTGGGGTGGTCAAGCAGCATTACTTGGTTCCTGGACTGAGTAATGTGTGAAGTGATCCTTTTCTTTTGTGTCCTGTTGAAGTTGCTCAATACTAGATGGAGAACTGCTGTGTCATGGAATAATGTTTACAGACTTCAGAATTATGTGTTAGTCGAGTATGGATTCTTTGGGCTGTCAGTTTGATCCTTTTTCTTACATATGTGGGATGTTCAGGACTCAGTGACCTTTGAGGATGCGGCTGTGAGCTTCACCCAGGAAGAGTGGGCTTTGCTGGATTCTTCTCAGAAGCATTTGTACAGAGATTTGATGCTGGAAACTTAAAGGAACGTCACTTGTGTGGGTAAGAATGCCATCATTCCTTCACTTCATCATTATAGCATGAATATAGTGGTGCCCTTCTCCATTTTGACATGACATAAAGGAAGAATTTGGTGGATAAATTAGGAATTCCTTTAATGCATATGTAATCTAGAAAATAATTTTTATGTAACTTCTAGTAGTTTATAGTAATTTTCTGTGCCTGTATTTTGGGAAATAAATATGAAGACCAAAATACTGAAAACCAACCCACAAATCCTCAGAGAAAGAAAAGGTAATTTGCATGCACAAGTGGTAAATTGCACTACCCATGAGGTAATTTTACTGTTATGAAAATAGAAGATCAAGCAAAGGAAGTAAATAAACACACTTGAAATTTATTATTAGAAATTTTTGATAATTTACATTGTATATAGTTCAATATAAGGAAGTTATTCAGCATTTGGAAAACATTTCACTTGAAAACAGTTGTATGGAATACTATATGTGAATTTTGTCCCTTTTAAAACAGGTAGGAGCCATATCACAGAATCCCAAATCCATTTAATTTTACCCCATTTAGCTATATCAGAAGGTGTATACTTTCAATTATTTTTGGAGCAATGTACATCCAAATCAGTCACTAAAGCAACTGTTCTAGTTTGGTTTCTCTATTGCTGTGATAAATACTATGACTAAAATCAACTTGGGGGAGAAAGTGTTTATTTCAGTTTACAAGTTAGAGTCCGCCTTTGAGGGATGCCAAGGCAGAAACCATGGAGGAATGCAGCTCACTGGCTTGCTTCCTCTGGTTCACTCAGCTACTTTTCTTATACAGCCCAGGCCCACCTACCCAATGTTGGCAACACCCACAGTGGGCTGGGCCCTGCTACATCAATTAACAATAAAGAAAATGCCCCCACAAGCTTATTTGATGGATGGAGGAAATTCCTCAATTAAGATTTCCTCTTCCCACATGACTCTAGTTTGTGTCAAGTTGACAAAAACTGACTAGCACAACTGACCCCTGGTCAACTTGACACAAATACATCACTGCTAAACCATAACCTTTCCTGTCTTTTTCTCAAGAACACCATGTTAATATCATTCATAAAACACAGTCCAGATATTAAAACTCTCACAGTTTTCAAAAAATCCAATGATTTAAAAGTCTAAGTTCTCTTTAAAACTCCAGAGTCCTCTAACTGTGAGATCCTGTAAAATCCAAAATAAGTGACATGCTGTCTTGTTTCAAGAGGGAAGAACCATGGCATACACACAAAAACAGAATCCAGCAGTGTAAACATCTCAGTGTCCAGCATCTGGGACTCACTCTTTATCTTCTGGGCTCTAATGTGCATGGATAATCCCATTTGTCTGGTTTTGCCATTCACAGCACACACAGCTTGTTCATTGAGCTCAGTCTGGCTTTACTCCACACCTGCTGCTATTCTTGGTTGGTATCCCACGGTCCTGGGATCTTCAATATCCTGGAGTCTTCATTTCAGCTGAGACTGTTCTTTCACCAATGGCCTCCTGACCTCTCTTTTGGGAATCTGACCCTGCTACACAGTGGCAGTCTTCAGCTTCTCTCCATGACCCCTTCAGTCCTAGGGTTTCAACTACAACTGAAGCTCTCCCTTCACCAATGGCCTTTCCTGGCCTTTCGTAGTACAAAGCCTCAGCTCTGTCCATGATCCCTTCAGCCCTACAACTTTTGAGCTACCGAAACCAGTACCATATGAGAGACTCATATATATTACCAAGTTTGGCTCCAAGCTTGGATGTAGCCTTGGCTCCCCTGGACCACAGCTTCTGTGTATTGCTCCTGAAGAAATAACTTCCCAGATTTCACTCAGTGATGCTAGTCTCTTATTAATTTAATTAACCCTTGGAATTAACCAACCCCATCTTGCATTTCTCCTTACATCTGTACCCACACCTTCTTTGAAGCTTTACTATTTATGTGCTCCGGATCAATTGTCCCAGTAGAGGAAAAGTTTCAGTTCAGTGGTGCTGGTCTCTTATTAATCACAATTGATTCTTCAGCCCCACCTGAACTGAAACCATAGATTATGTTCTAAACATTCCTTATTTTTCTTTTATGTGTAAGAGTGTATTGCCTGGGCTGGAGAGATGGCTCAGTGGTTAAGAATACTGGTTGTTCTTGCGGAAGACCCAGGTTCAAATCCCAGCACCCACATGGCAGCTAACAACTGTCTGTAACTCCAGTTCTAGGGGATCTGACAGCCTCTTCTGTCCTCCATGGGCATTGCACAACACGGGTACACTTACCTACATGCAGGCGTAACACTCATACACATAAAATAAAAATAATAAATAAAACTATTTTTTTTAAAAAGAGTGTATTGCCTGCATGAATGTAAGTGCACCCATGTCGTGCAGTGCTTGTAGAGGTCAGAAGCAGGCATTGGATCCCCTGGAACTGGAGTTATGGACGGTTGTTAGCCACCATGTGGGTGCTGGGAATCGAACCCTGGTCCTCTGCAAGAGCAGCAAGTGCTCTTAACTGCTGACCCATCTCTTCAGCCCCTGAAACCATAGATTCTTAATTGAAAGTATTACATGAACAGCTCCAATAGAGACTTGGAGGAACTCTCTCAAACTTCTCTGAAACTTCACAAGCCAGGCCTCTATCATCTGGATTGCTCAGCATTAGCTTCCAAGTTCCCACAGCACTAGCTCATTAAGCTGTGAGAACTTCCAGTCAGCCCAGAATTCCAAACACTTCAGCAATCCTCCCATAAAACAGCACAGTTATGTACATCATAACAGCAAATCTCCTCTCTGCTACCAATTTCTGTAGTAGTTTGGCTTCTTTATTGCTGTGACAAATGCCATGACTAAAAGCAACATGGGGAGGTGAAGGTTTACTTCAGTTTACAAGTTAGAGTCCATCCTTGAGGGAAGCCAAGGATGGAACGGAAGCAGATGCCATGGAGGATTGCAAATGGAACTCTACAATGTGTATAGACATTATAAACATGAGGTATGCCTAAAATCCTTACCTTTTCCTAGTTTGTTTGAAGTTCTTAAAAAATCTAACCATGGAGAAAGGCTATGAATGCGAGGAACACGGAAAAGCCTCTGTTCATCCTTCATTTTGTACACATGAAATAATTGGTGTAGAAATCTATCATGAATGTAAGCAGTTTGGTAAAGCATGGATTTCTTCCCATTTTCTTGAAAGTCATGAAAGAATCCATACACTAAAAAGCCCTGTGAATGCAAAGAATGTGGGAAAGCCTTCAAATGCCTCAGTGATCTTCAAGTACATGAAAGAATTTGTAATGAAGAAAAACCTTATAAATGTTATGCAATGCCCATGGAGGTCAGAAGAAGGTGTCAGATCCCCTGGAACTGGAATTACAGATGGTTGTTAGTTGCCATGTGGGTGCTGGAAGCCATACCAGGGTCTTCCACAAGAGCAGCCAGTGCTCTTAATTGCTGAGCCATCTCTCCAACCCCTCAAAGAAAATTTTAACTGTGAGGCAGTATAAAATAAAATTACATACTTCTAATATACAGTATCCCAGAGTAAAAATTTCTATCACAAAAAGCACAAATGAGGGTATAGCAAGAGAGATGTGCTCCAAGCAGAACCAAAGTCCAGCAGAGTAAATACCATAACCTCCCACTTTCAATTCATGCTCTCCATGTTTGTTGTTGAAGATGTGAGCTCTAAGTTTCCAGTTCCAGCTGCCTGCTGCCCTGCCTACCTGCCATGATGGACCTTTGGAACTATAAGCCAAAGTAAGCTCTTCCATAAGTCACATTTTATCATGGTGTTTTATCATAGAAACAAAAAAGTGACTAATACAAGATCAAAGCGAGACCAAAACCAGCAAGGTAAACCAGTTCCTGAAGCTCCATGTCTGGTACCTGGGATTTTTGAGACTCATCTGGGTTCCAGAGATTTGGTTAGCCTCATCTCTAGATGCACATGTGACCTGTCTTGAGCAAACTCCATCCCCTGCCTTCGGCTTTCTAGGACAGATTGCCAGTTGTCTTGGAACACCCAGCATCCTGGGGCTCCCATGCCACTTAGGCTTGACCTTTAGAGCTTTGTGCAATGGCTTCTCAGGGTCTCATTGCAAGGTATCCCAACCTGCCACATAGTACCTGCTGAGTGGCTTCTTGGAGCCTTAGTACCAGCTTCATGATTGCTCTCATACAGCCTTTATGCTTATAAAACTGCCATGTGGGTGACACTACCAAATTCGATGTCCCCTTGGAACACAGATATAGACACTCTTGGGCTTCTTCCTCAAGAATTCCATTCCTCAGGGCTGGAGAGATGGCTCAGTGGTTAAGAGCACTGGCTGCTCTTGCAGAGGACTTGGATTTGGTTCTCAGCACCCACATAGTAGGAAACAACCACCTATAACTCCAGTTCCAGGGGATCTGACATCCTCTTCTGACCCCCCGTGGGCATTGCACAACACAGGTGCACTTACATGCAGGCAAAACACTCATACACATAAAATAAAAAAATAAAATAAAAAATTCCATCCCTTTCATTCTGTTCCAGCTACAGTGGTCAGTTATTGTTCTTTACAGACCCCACACTAACCCCCGTGCCAACACCTTATACTGTTGCTCTCCCTGCCTGGGAATCTGCTTCCCTACCCTCTTCCCTGTGTGCAGTTATCAATGTCCTTTCTGTCCCAAGGCAGTCCTCACTGTCTTAGTTTGGGCTGCTCTAGCAAGTACCATGAACTGAGTGGTTTATAAACGACATATAATCTCATGAGACTAGTGTGACTGAGGGTTCAGTCCTGGGTCATAGATGTTTTATTTCTTTGTGTCTTCACATGGTAGAGGAGTAAGGGAACTTTGAGAACCTCTCTCATAAGCACAAATATCCTGTTTTAAAGATTTTTCTCTCTTTCTTCTTTCCCTCCCTCCCTTAAACTCTTTCTTTCTACAGGGCCTAGCTACGTAATACTGACTGGCCTGGTCCTTGCCAAGTAGACAAACTTGTGGCAAATCCCCCTGCCTCTGCCTCTCAAGTGCTGGTATTATGGGCAAGAACTGTCACGCTGGTTGATTTTTCATAATTTTTATATTTCTGTTTTTGGAGTTGTGCTTCTGGGATTATTTCACTGGTTGGAATTTTTCATATCAGTTCTATTCTGTCAGTAAAAGTGTTTGCCATGTTCAAGTGGAATTAGGTGACAGTAGGGATGAGGTGCTGATTCTCCCCATTGGATTAGGAGCATAGCTCAGTAGCTAAATCCTCAGTCCATATGCTCAGGGCACTGAACATGATCTCTAACACTTCTCTGAGAGTTGAATATTGACTGAGGAAGAAATCGCAACTGCTAAATAGACTCACTATTCAAGTATCATAATAATTTGTTTAAAAATAGTTGTTCCTGGGGCTGGAGAGATGGCTCAGTGGTTAAAGGGACTGGCTGTTCTTACAGAAGACATGGGTTCAGTTCCCAGGACCCACATGACAGCTAACAACAGTCTGTAACTCCAATTCTTGGGGATTCTGATCTCTGCGGGTACTGCATTCATGTGGTATAACGACATGCATGCCACAAACCCTCAGACACATAGCACACCTTCAATCCCAGCACTCAGGAGGCAGAATCAGGCAGATCTCAGTGAGAGCAAGGCCAGCATGGTCTACATAGCAAGTTTCATGCCAGCTGAGGCTACAGGGAGACCGTCTCAAAACGAAAACCCAAAAATTTAAAAAAAAAAAGGCACACATACACATAAATAAATAATAGAAAAAGAAATTAGTGGGCATTTCCCCTTTAATTTCAATAACTCAGGAGCAAAATAAACAAGGATAGTAGTGTGTGTACTAAGATATAGTTACTAAGCTTAGAAATGAAAATAAGCTGAGGAAGGTTATTAAGCTATGGAAAACTAATATAAAAAATATGCAGATTGGTGAAGATAGCGAAGAGGAAAAGAATGAGATAAATAAATGGAGCAGGGCGGGGTGGCACACAACTTTAGTCCCAGCACTCAGGAGGCAGGGGCAGGCAGATCTCTGTGAGTTCAAGGCCGGCCTGGTCTACACAGTGAGTTCCAGGCCAGCTGGGGCTACAGGGACACCCTGTCTCAGAAAGACCCCCCCAAAAATTTATAAAAAAGAATAAAAGGAGAAAAATGTACAGTAAATGGGTTTGGTGAATATTAGACACTGTATAACTGAATGGGTGCAGAGCTGGGCACAGTGGTGCATGCCTTTAATCCCAGCATTTGAGAAGCAGAGGCAGGTAGATCTCTGTGAGATCAAGGGCATCCTTGTTGAGACTCAGGTCTGCTGGTGGATGGACAAAATGACCCTCAGGTGGAGAAGAGTGAGTTTAATTCTTTAGCAGTGCTTTTTTAAACTCTTCAGAACTATAGTTACAAGCTTGGTGTTTGTGCCAGAATACATGAAAGAATTAGTTTCACAAAGAACAAAGCACATTCTACAGGTTTACCTTTAATCAGTAGGCTACAAAGAGTATATTAGTTTCTTACACTATCTATAGATTTTAACAGTTTCCAGGAAGGCTAGTCAGCCGGTGATCATGTTTAACATTAAACAATCATCCTATATTTTACAGTACCATGACTTTTTCTCTGATCTATGACTAAGGCTGTGTTCCTCCAAGCCCAACATTCTTGTTTTCAAGAAATGTCCGGACTTCATCCCTGACCTGGCCTGGAACTCACTATGTAGACCAGGGTGGCCTCGAGCTCATAGAGCTCTGCCTGCCTCTGCCTCCTGAGGGCTGGGACTAAAGGTATGAGTTACCACACCCGGCTGGAAGTGCTGTTTGTAACTCCAGTTCAAACATGTAAAGCCAGATTTGTGGATGTGCAGTGTCCCAGCAGTTAGAAATTACCTTTTGGGTCGAGTTTCTGCACAGTCACCAGTAGGTGGCAGGCTTCCCTTGGCCTTTCACAGTCCTCACCTTGGAATGTTGATTTTGGGAAATTTCTAGCAATTATTGTTCCACACATGCTGGATGGTCATGCACCTCAACTGCTCGAGTTCAATGTACTGAAGTAACCCCACACATACTACTATTTATCTGTCTCTCTCTCTCTCTTTTTTTTTTTTTTTTCTTGCATGAAATGTTCCTTTTCTCAGAAACCTGGCTGCCTTGGCCCTAGCCTGCACTTCCACAGCCTCAAGTAGCTTCAGATCCGGCAGTCTACACGTAATGATGAGGCCATGGCATGACTTCACTGAGTTCTACAGCATCCTTCTCAGCTGCCACGCTGTCACTGGCCCTGGCTATGCTGGGAGGATTCCTTCCCAGGATAGCCCTTGTGTGGCAGGGCTGTAAGAGATGTGGAGAGAGGCATCAAGATTGATAGAGAAAAGACTGGAAACCTTTCTCCACAGAGCTTGTATGCATGAAAAAGCTCGGAATGTACCAACAATGGAGCAGGGGTGTGCTATGTAAATGACCATAAAAGGACATGGGACTCCAGGACCAGAGCCTTTGAGCAGACACCTTTTCCCAGCTCACTTAGACCACGCCCATCCTTGGGAGTGTCTTTCTTAATAAACAGTCTCCATTTCTATTATCGCACTATGTTTCCCTGGTGGAATTCTTTGTCCTGGGACACAATTACTTGGAAATTTCTGTGGGTGTGCGCTGGACTCTTATCTGCACCTGTGACACATGAGTTTCTTTATCTCGTGGAGCAATCAGTCTTGATCCCCAGCAAGTGCTAATCCCCTGCTCACAAAGTCACACATTCACTATAGAGCCTCTTCCTCAGCTTAATGTTCCTGGTCTCTTGGTGTCAAGAGAAAAAGGAGGTGCACCTCCCTAGAATTTCCTTCTGACCCTTTCTTGGCTGCACACACGGTGCAGCTGGGCACTAGATCAGTGCTGCTCCTGCCTACTTTAAAGAGATCTCACCTGGCTTATTTCTTTCATTTATAGACATTATTTATTAAATATTTTATTTATTATTTTTATTTTATGTGTATGAGTGTATTGCCTGCATGTATGTAAGTACACCCATGTCGTGCAATGCCTGTGGAGATCAGAAGAGGGTATCAGATTCCCTGGAACTGGGGTTACAGACAATTGTTAGCCACCAGTTGGGTGCTGGGAACTGAACTCGGGTCTGCAAGAAGAGCTAGTGTTCTTAACAGCTGAGCCATCTCTCCAGCCCCCTAATTTCTTTTTTTAATTAAAAGAGGTTTTTCTTTATTATTTTTTTATTTTTTTGTAAGTGTTCTTCCTGCATGGATGTAAATACACTGAATATGTGTAATTCCTGCTGAAGCCAAAAGAGGACATCAAATCCCCTAGAACTGGCATTACTGATAGTTTTTAGCTGCCATGGGTGCTAGGAACTAAACCTAAGTCTTCTGCAAGAGCAGCTACTGTTCTTAACCACTGAGCCATCTCTGCAGCCATGATATTATTTCTCATAAGAATGGAAATTACAAAGCTGGGCATGATGGTATGCCTTTAGTCCCAGCACTGGGGAGGCAGAGGCAGGCAGATCTCTGTGAGTTTGAGGCCAGCCTGGTCTACATAGTGAGTGTAGGCCAGCTGGAGCTACAGGGAGACCCTGTCTCAAAAAGACCAAAAAAATTTAAAAGAGAAAAAAGAAAAAAAAATGGGGGCTAGAGAGATAGCCCAGCAGTTAAGAGCATTGACTGCTCTTACAGAGGATCCAGGTTTGATTCCCAGCACCCACATGGTGGCTAACAACCATCCATAACTCCAGTTCCAGGGGATCTGATGCCTTCTTCTAACTTCTGCAGACATTGCACCACATGGGTGCACTTATACCCATCCAGACAATACACTCATACATGTAAAATAAATAAATAAATAAATAAATAAAATATTTTTAGAAGAATGGAAATTACAGTTTATTTTCCTATTTCTTTCACACAGAGGGACTTTTAATATGCAATATTACCTACAGCTCCAATTTCCTACTTTTTCAAACTATTCCATAATATAGATTTTAAAGTATATGGTGTGACTCACCACCACCACTCTGCTCTCCATGTCCTCTCGTTGCTCCATTGCCTAGTCCTCTGCCGGTCACAATGGAAGAAGAAATCACTGAGCTCCTCATTGACAATGGCTCCGGCATGTGCAAAGTTGGTTTTTCTGGGGACAATGCCCCCATAGCTGTGTTCCCCTCCATATTTGGGTGCCCCTGACACCAGGGCATGATGGTGGGCATGGATCAGAAGGATCCCTATGGGGGTGACAAGACCCAGAGCAAACGAGATAGCCTGACCCTGAAGTACCACATTGAGCATGGCATTGTCACCAACTGGGACAACATGGAGAAGATCTAGCCCCATACCTTCTATAACAAACTGTGCATGGCCTCTGAGGAGTACCTGGTGCTGCTAACCAAGGCACCTCTGAATCCCAAGGCTAACAGAGAGAGGATGATGCAGATCATGTTTGAAACCTTCAATACTCCAGCCATGTATGTGTTCATTCAAGGCAGTGCTGTCCCTGTACGCCTCTGGGTGCACCACTGGTATTGTGGATGCTGGTGACGGGGTCACACACACAGTGTCCATTTCTGAGGGCTACACCCTTCCCTATGACATCTTGCTCTTGATCTGGCTGGCTGGGACCTGGCAGACTACTGCCTCATGAAGAGCCTGACCCAGGGAGGCTACAGATGCACCACCACAGCTGAGCAGTGAGACTGTGTGTGACATCAAGGAGAAGCAGTGCTATATTGTCCTGGACTTCAAGCAGGAAATAGGCACTGCTGCATCCTCCTCCTTCTTGTAGAAGAGCTATGAGCTACCTGATGGACAGGTGATCACCATGGGCAGCAAGCCATTTTGGTGTCCAGAGGCACTCTTCCAGCCCTCCTTCCTGGGTATGGAATCCAGTGGCATCCATGAGACCACCTTCAACTCCATCATGAAGTGTGGTGTGGACATCCATAACAACCTGTATTCCAACACAGTGCTGTCTGGTGGCATCACCGTGTACCCAGACATTGCTGACAGGATGCAGGAGGTCCCGGCCCTAGCAACCAGCACAATAAAGATCAAGATCATTGCTCCCTCTGAACGCAAGTACTCAGTCTGGATTGGTGGCTTCATCCTAGTCTCACTGTCCCCCTTCCAGAAGATGTGGATCAGCAAGCAGGAGTCTGATGAGTCAGGCCCCTCCATCATCCACCATGAATGCTTCTAGATGGACTGAGCAGGAGCCAGACATTTTCTGCATGAATTGATTCTGAAGTATCAGTTTGCCCCAGCAAATGCAAACCTCATACTAGTCTCATGAAACTGGAATAAGCCTTTGAAAAGCAATTTGTCCTTGAAGCTTGTATCTGATATTTAGACCTTGTTGCTGATTTCCAGTCCTGTATTCACGTTAACTTTTCCCTTAGTATATTTTTAATACCCTGTGCATATCTTGATTTAGGTCCTTAGGCAATATGGTTCAGTCACCTGGTGGCTGAGGCCAGCACACCATGGAAGAGAAATCCCCAGCTTGGTGGATCTGTATGAACACAGTGCAGTGATCTGTGCAGGGTATTAACGACAGAGCTGATTACTCCAGGATTTCTTGAGACTGGCAAGGGTTCCTAAACCAGTTAGCACTTGCTGGTCTAGCTGTGTGGTAAAGTCTGAGCCTTAGGATCCAGTTTCCATTCTGGTGTTTCCCCCCTGACCTGTGGGTTGTTAGTTGCCTTGAGTTGGGAATGTTTGCATTTACACCTGCGAATTTATGCATCCTTTTATGTAAGGTTTTTTCATACTCAATTCTTTAAGAAATGACAAATTTTGGTTTTCTACTGTACTGTTCAGTGAGAACATTAGGCCCCAGGAGCACATCGTCATGTAAAAAAAAAAAGTACATATAAAGTATATGGTATGCATGATCTACTACAAGCATCAAATACCAAAATCGGTGTATTCCAGTTTAGATATGGTTTTAGCTTTAGAAAATTTGGTGTAGTCATCGGGAGAATTAGGACTTCTGCCTTTGGCTTCAGAGTTTTCAGTCTCTGGTCACTTCACTCCACTGCTTCAGTTCCACACAGGATGAGGCAGAACACTGTCTTTGTAAGCAAGGTGACGCACGAGGCAGAAATCCAAAGCTAATGTTTATACTGTACTAGTGAATCCTTAGGGTCATGACCCAGGTTGATTAGCAAGCTGTGTCATCTTCCAAAACAATCCCTCTTTGGAATTTGTTTCATTTGAAGCAGACTTCGAGTTTATTAAGAGAATACTTTTTTTTTTCCTGTCCTTTTTTTTTTTTTTTTGAGACAGCTCGTCTCCCTGTTGCCCCAGCTGTCCTGGAACTCACTATGTAGACCAGGCCAGTCTTGAAATCACAGAGATTCACCTGCCTTTGTGCTGGGATTAAAGGCATGCTCCACCACGCCCGGCAATAGTAGACTTTTTTAAAAAATATATTTTATTTATTTTTATTTTATGTGTATGAGTGTATCGCCTGCCTGTATGTGAGTGCACCCGTGTCGTGCAATGCCGCAGAGGTCAGAAGAGGGCTTCGGATTCCCCTGGAGCTGGAGTTAAGGACAGTCATAGCCGCCATGTGGGTGCTGGGAATCGAACCCCAGTCCTCTGCAAGAGCAGTCAGTGCTCTTAACCGCTGAGCCATCTCTCCAGCCCCTAAGAGAATACTTTAACATAGATTTAAGCACAGATATTAATGGAGACAGAAACGGGTGTTTAGTAAAAAGGAAAGAACACATCCAAGACATTGGTGTGGGTTTTGCAAAGATAGTCACACTTAAGTATCTTAACCATAGCCATATGTACAATTTGGGGCCTTTAATATATTGTGCAAAGAGTTTCTAAGGACTTTTAAAAAAGGTGGGATTTTTTGGCGGGGGAGGAGGGTTGTAAATTAGATCACCTGATGGTTCCTGATATTCATTGGACAAAATTAGAAACTGAAAAGATAGAAGCAAAGCTGGGTGTGCACATCTTTAATTCCAGCACACAAGAGGCAAAAGCAAGTGGATCTCTGGGAGTTCCAAGCCAGTCTGGTCTACATAACAAGTTCCAGGCCAGCCGAGACTACATAGTGACACCCTGTCTCAGAAAAGAAAAATAAGGATAGGTCACAGTGAACAAAGGAATCCTGAGTACCACATAATGGTGTTAGGAATATATTTTGCCTATAAACAAACTTCATACCCTGAGAGTCTCAAACTTGTAGGCTTGCAGCTGAGAATGAACAATGTTTAAACTCAAAATTCTTATGTCTTAGATCTTGGTTCTTAGGCATGGCTCACTTCTGTTCTGACATTCCTCTTTGAAATATCTTATTTGTGTGTGTGTGTGTGTGTGTGTGTGTGTGTGTATGTGTGTGCATGGGTGCTGGAGGCCAGAAGAGTGTTGTTTCTCCTGGACTTCGGCTACAGGCAGTTCTGAACTGCCTGATTTGAGTGCTAAGAGCCAACCTTGGATCCTCTAGAAGCACAGCATGCGTTCTAAACTGCTGAGACATCTCTCCAGCCCTTATTTAAAATATCTCTCTTGAAAAAGGATGTTATGGCTGACAATTATTCTGGAATGTTTTACTCTTTTTTTTTTTTTTTTGGTCTTTTTAAAAGAGTCTCCCTATAGCCACAGCTGGCCTGGATTCGCTATGGAGAACAGGCTGGCCTCGAATTCACAGAGATCTGCCTGCTTCTGCCTCCCCAGTGCTGGGATTAAAGCTTGCATCACCACACCCAGCAGAATATTTTACTCTTAACTGTGGAGAGACTTTCTCTGCAATGTTTACTCTCAGCATGTGAGAGACTTCAGCCAGGATGAGAAGCACCCCCATCCCCTCCTTAACTTTCCCTGACTTTCTATACCGTCTAATTTCCTACTTTGGGACTTTGATTCCATAGTCTTCATGGTTGTGTATGGCTAAAGACCCAATTTCTGAAACTTCTTCACTGATGAGCAGGGTGTAGACCTGCCTGACCAAGGACTGACAGTCTCAACCTGCTTGACCTAGGGGAACATGAGACAGTCCCAAGCTTCGATATTGAATGATCATCATTTTGAAACAGGATAAAAGCAGTGCTCTCCAGTGTGGGGGAGACTTTCTAGCCATGGGTAATGTTTACTCAGGACTTAGGGTGCCAAATGCTTACAGTCACACAAGAGTGGCAGTAAGTCAGTGTCTCCACTGAGCCACTGGCAAGTGATTTTGCTTCATAATTATGCCTAGGACTGTACCGATTGGATCTCAATTGAAGGCACTGCTGATAATATCAGAAGAATGAATTACACAGACCACAGTGAGGCTGAGTCTTTAAAAAGGATTTTTATTATAGGTGAAGAGGGAACTGAAGAGAAAGCAAGGAAGCAGAGCTCCTGCAAAGGAAGCCAGAGAGTCCCCGTCTATGAGCTAGAAGAGTTTTTCTAGGTTGAGGCCTGGGAGGTAAGCTGGTCACAGAGCTAGCCCACCCACAGGTGTTCCTGCACCTCAGTTTTGGTCTGTCCTGGTGTGTAGCTTCCAGGCAGTGGTTGCTCATTAGGTTGTGTAGAAGAAAGAATAGGAAACCAGGGCAGGAACAAGAGCCCCTAACACTGCTGGGCTTTCTGGCCTCTGGCTAGGACAGAACGAAGGGCATTTGTGGTTTCTGGCCAAGCACAAGAATCAGAACTGCTGTGTTGTGTTGTGTTCTCTTTGAAATAGAGTCTCTTTGGAGCCCTAGCTGACTGGGAGCCCACTATGTAGACAGCCTGGCCTTGGTCTCACAGAGATCCACCTACCTCTGTCTCCTGAGTGCTAAAGTGCTAACGGCATACATTTCCATGCCCATCCAGAACTGCTCATTTTTGAGGTTCCTGTCCCTAGAACTCCCTGTCTAGTTTCTGTCTCCTGTTATCAATTTGGTTGGAATCTGGAACAGAGAATATCATTAATCAGGACATCAAACCACATGAACAATAAAACATACAGCACAATGTTATGCTTAATCTTAAGATTAGTACCCCAAATAGCCAGGCCATTTTCTACTATGAGGTACATGAGAACCATGGTGTACTGGATAGCTTTAGTGTCAACTTGACACACCTGGGTTGAGGGAGCCTCAATTGGGGAATTTTCTTCATTGGATTGGCCTGTGGCCATGTCCATGGTGCATCTTCTTGATTATTGAGTGATGTGGGAGGGCCCAGCCCACTGTGGGTGACACCACCCCTGTGCAGGTGGGCCTGTGTTGCATAAGAAAGCAGGCTGAGCAGGGACCAGGAGAGCAAGCCAGTAAGCAGAAATCCTCCATGGCCTGTGGTCCAGCTCCTGCCTCCAGGTTCCTGCCCTAAGTTCCTACCTTGGGCTCCCTGATGAACTGTAACCTAGGAGATGTAAGCTAAATAAACCCTTTCCTCTCCAAGTTGGTATTGGTCAGAGTATTTTGTCACAACAATGAAGAAGCAAACTAGGGCAGAAATTGGTACCAGGAGCGGGGTGTTGGCTGTGAAGAACCTGACCATGTGGAGTTTTGAAGAAATGTGCAAGACTTTGGAAGATTGGGCTAGAAAAGCAGTTGATTGCTGTAAGAAGAGCTTAACAGGCCATTCTAGTAGGGACCTGGAAGAAAGTAGTGCTGAGAACAATGTAGTTCCAGAGGGAAATAAGAATTTAAGCAGCACTTGGGGTATTTTGGCAAAGAGCCTGGCTGGAGTCTACCCTCGACCTAAAATCTTGCCTGAGGCTAAGTTGAAAAGCAATGGACTTATTTCTCTGGCAGAAGAAATTTCAAGACAGCCTAATGTAGAAATGGTGGTGGCTATTAATGGTGACTATTATGCAGATCTACAGTGAAAGAGAGAAAATGGGGCAGAAAGAAATGCAGTTTGGATTGAAAAAGAGCACTAGGAAGACTAATGTTGGAGCCCTGGCATGTGATGGAGAGGATCCCATTGATAAGGAGATTAAAGTGATTAATCTCTAGGGGCCTAGAGATTCAAACTTAAACAATGGAGAGAGTGCCTCCAGGGCAAGACCACACCCAGTTAAGCCTCCAACTTGTGAAAGGAAAATGCTGCTGGGGCCACTGAAAGGGGTCATCAGTTCTTCCTCCATGGTTTCAGAGAGCTGCTGAGGCCAGGCAGCGTGAAACAGGGTGCCCCTGCCTAGAGAAGGCCCTGATAGGCCATTGTGTGAAGCTGTGAAGGTGAAGCCTGGTTGGCAATGGAGACCCCAAGAAGTTTGTGATGCCAGAGCTTTGAGGTATTTGCCAAGAAGTCCTGCATACAGGGAGTGGTACCAGTACAAGAGAGAGATGTGTTTTGCACACAGCAAAGCTAGAGCAGCTGAGCTATCTAAGCCCTTTGGAAGTAAAGTCCCAGAAGTTGGACATGGAGCTACTGGTTTTGGTGTTTGCCCTGCTGGTTTTTGGTCTTGTTTTGGTCTGGTATTTCCTTACTATGCTTCTATTCCTCCCTTTTGCAATGGTAATGTGTATTCAGTTCCACTGTATGTTGGGAGTATGTAATTTGTCTTTTGATTTTACAGGGGCTTACAGTTAAGATATTTCACTGAGTCTCAGAAGAGACTTTGGACAGTGGACTTTTTGAATAGTAGTGAGATTGATAATGACTATGGGGACTTTTAAAGTTGGGCTAAATGCATTTTGCATTTTATGTGGTCATGAGTCTATGGAGGCCAGGGGGTGAACTGTGATGGTTTGAATGAAAATGTCTTCCACAGGCTCCAAGTATTTGGACATTTTGTCCCCAGATGATGGCACTGTTTTGGGAGGTTTTAGAAGGTGTGGCTATCCTGGAGGAAGTACATCACTGGGGGGTGGGCTTAGAGAGTTCTTAAGCCTTGCCGGATCTCCAGTTGCTCTTTTGCTTCCTGTTCCTGTGTGATGATGTGAGAGATTAGCTTCTGCTGTTTCTGCTCCAGCTACCTCCAGCCACCATGCCTCCCTGCCATGACAGACTGTAATTCCCCTGGAACCGTAAGTGCAAATAAACTCTTCCTTCTATAAATCGCTTGGGTCAGTGTTTTTATCACAGCAACAGAAAAGTGAATATTATATAGTAATTGGTACCAGGAGTGGGGTATTGCTGTGACAGAGCTGATCTTGGTATTTTAAGGAGGATTGTGGAAGTGTTTGGAACTTTGGACCGGAAAAGCCAGTGAGTGCTTAAAGTTTGTTGTCCTGGAGCTTGAACAGTTATGCTGAAAGACTTGTGAACAATGGAGGCCTGGCTTATGAAGCTTCAAAGGGAAGCAGAGACTATCAGGGCTGTTTGTGTGATATTTTGAATTGAGAATTTGGGGGTTCTGGTTGGCTGGAGCTGAAGAATCAGTTGTGATTAAGAAGAGACCAGAACCTGAAGTAAAACCTTTGCTTTACAGGGACAATTAATGCTGGTTAGCTGGGGCTGAAAAACCACCTGTAACAAGAAACCAGCATCACTGTGGTAAAGTCATCTGGAAGGTATTTCCTGAGGGTCAGCACACAGAGGGGATCTGAGCCTCCATCTCTAGATGGAAGCAGCACTTGGTAATGTGTAAGAGTCTCCTGCATGGTTCTGGTGTTGAAAGTGTGAAGGGGTCACAGGGAGAAGCTGAGGCTTGGCACTCCGAGGGGCCAGGAAAGGCCATAGATGAAAGTGCAGCTTCAGTTGCAGTGAAGATTCCAGGATTGAAGGGGTCATGGAGAGAATTTGAGGCTTTGCACCCCAAGAGGCAAGAAGAGGACATTGGTGAAGGTGTGGCCTCAGTTTCAGTGGAGACCCCAGCTTTTTGGAGATGCCAGGACCATGGAATGACCACCAAGGGCAGCGACAGGTGTGGAATGGAGCCAGCCTAGGTCTGCAAGACAAGCTGTGTGCTGTGGATGGCAGAGTCAGAGAGGTGGAGCTGCCAGAACCCTTTAGAGCCCAGAAGATTGTGAGTGAATCCCAGATGTCCAGCCTTGAGCTACTTTGCTGGACTTTGGTTTTGCTTAGGTGTGCCCAATTCTTCCCTTTGAAATAAGAGTACTTGTTTTGGATTTTACATAAGCCCACCCACAGTTAAGAGACTATTAAAAGCGACTATGGACTTTTAAGTGTTTGGATTTTTTTTAAGGACTGTGGGGTTTTTAAGGTTATACCATCTTATGTTGTGATATTAATATTAACATCATATCTTGGGGACAAGAATTGGAAAGGTTGTGGTTTAATAGTGATGTGTTTGTATGTCAAGTTGACAAGGGGTCAGTTGTGCTGGGTAGCTTTAGTGTCAACTTGACACACCTGGGTTGAGAGAGCGTCAATTGGGGAATTGCCTTCATTGGACTAGCCTGTGGCTATGTGCCTGGGGCACCTTCTTGATTGTTGAGTGATGTGGGAGGGCTAAGCCCACTGTGGGTGGTGCCACCCTTGGGCAGGTAGGCCTGTGTTGCATAAGAAAGCAGGCTGAGCAGGGGCCAGGGGAGCAAGCCAGTAAGCAGTGATCCTCCATGGTGTGTGCTCCAGCTCCTGCCTCCAGGTTCCTGCCCTAAGTTTCTACCTTGGTCTCCCTGATGAACTGTGACCTGGGAGATGTAAGCTAAATCCTTTCCTCCCCAAGTTGGTAGTGGTCAGAATATTTTGTCACAGCAATGAAGAAACAAACTAGGACACATGGTGTCAGTTGATCATTAAAAATCACGCCTTTAATCCCAGCACTTGGGAGGCAGAGGCAGGCAGATCTCTGTGAGTTTGAGGCCAGCCTGGTCTACATAGCGAGTTCCAGGTCAGCTGGGGCTACAGGGAAACCCTGTCTCAAAAAGACCAAAAAAAAAAAAAAAATCAAGTTATTGCCAGGGGTGCTGGAGCATGCCTTTAATCCCAGTAAAGGCAGATGGATCTCTGTAAGATAGAAGCCAGCCTGGTCTACATATCAAGTTCTAGCCCACCTTTGGCTACAGGGAGATACTGTCTCACAAAACAAAACAAAACACTCAAAACAACAACAAAATCAAGGAAGTACTAATGTGGACAGATCAGTCTCTAGCTTGAGATTGTCAAAGCAACACAGTGCTTTTAATCAAAGTAATGTAGTTGGTTGTGAGCTGCCATCCCTGTGCTAGAGCTAGAGTTTACCTGCTATTCAATTCTTCTAGTTGTGTTTCAGAGGAACCCTAACCCTACCATAGTTTTAAAAAGTTTATTAATTTTTATTTTATATTTCCTTTAAAAAATATATTGTTGCTGGGCATGGTGGCGTAGGCCTTTAATCCCAGCACTTGGAAGGCAGAGGCAGGCGGATCACTGTGAGTTCAAGGCCAGCCTGGTCTACATAGTGAGTTCCAGGACAGCTGGGGCTACAGGGAGACCCTGTCTCAAAAAGACCAAAAAAGAAAAAAAAAAGATTTTGTTTGAGACACAACAGGGTCTTGTCTTATAGCCCTGTCAGTCCTGGAACTCCCAGAGAGCTGCCTGCCTCTGCTTCCCTAGTGCCAGGATTAAAACTACCTGCCATTGTGCTGTGCTTTTGTAATTTTTATATTCTTTGATAATTTCACATACATATATTTTGTTCATTTTCATCCTCTAGTTCCCTCTTTCATCCCTCCCCATCCTGCCAAACCCTTTCTTCCCAAGTCCTTCCAAGCCCCCCTCCTTTCCTGTCCTTTTGTGTGTGATCTACTGAATTTACTTATTTTATTTTTTTCACTGAGAGGCCACATTTAATTCTTTTTAAAAATATTGGGGCCTGGAGAGATAACTCAGTGGTTAAGAACACTGGCTGTTCTTGACGAGGACCTGGGTTCAAATCCCAGTGCCCATATGGTTGGTTAACAAGCATCCCCCTTCTGTCCTTTGAAGGCATTGCACAACAGGGGTACATTTACATACATGTAGGCACAACACTCACACACATAAAACTTAAAAAAAATTAAAGGTTTTATTGAATTCTTGGAAATTTCATACTATATTAGACTCCCTCCCCTATCTGCAACCTTCTTATTGTGCCCCCACCCTATTTCCTGTACTGTGTCATATATATTAATAGGCCAATCCAGTCAAATTTATGTCCCCAAATGCCCTTCAGCGTGGGTCCATCCACTGGATCCTGGTTAACCTACTAAGAGTCACACCCTTAAAGAAAACAGACTCTTCCTCTCCCAGTAGCTTTTTGGGGGTTCCTCGGGTGGGGTTGGGGCTTCTTCCCCATTTCTCCACTTCTGTGCTGGGATTTTGTCAAGCTTGCATTTACATGGGACTTGTGCATGCTGTGACCATTGCTGTGAGTTCAAATGAGTAAATTTCTCACCTGTCCGGAAAACTGTTTCCTTGTGGTCATCTGTCTCCTCTAGCTCTTAAAATCTTTCAACTCCCTCTTCCACAATGATCCCTGAGCCTTCATTGGCAGAGGTTTGAGATTGGTGTCCTATTCAGGGCTAAGCAATCTGCAATCTGTTATTCACTGGATTTTGGCCAGTTGTGTGACTATCTGGGTTAATCACCATCTGCCCTGTGAGAAAGCTTCTCTGGTAAGTGTTGAGAGAGACATTAATATTCTTTCTGCCTCTCATTCCACTCACTATATTTCCTGAGCCTGAGGTTTAGAGGGTGCATTGTAGCTGTGTCACTTGGGGCTGGGCATCTCTCAGACATTTATTCTTTACTTTTGACCAGTTGGGGAACTTCCTCATAGTCTCCATCTGTTGCAAAAAAGCTTCATTGATGATTGGTGAGAGGTACAATTGTACCTCTCCTTAGGAGCTCTCCAGCAGCACCTGTTTTATATTACATATTATTTCTTTATTTTGTGTGTGCATGTGACATAGAGCACATGTGGAAGTCAGAGGACAACTTGTGGGAGTCAGTTCTCTTCTTCCATCATGTGAATCCTGGAAAATTAAATGATGGTTCAGGGAGGGGTGTCATTAACCTAGAGCCACTAAGGCTTGGGGAAAGCCCGTTTACCTGGTGAGCCATCTCACTGGTCCATGGCCCACAGAGCTTAATCAGGGTTGTTTGCATGAGTATTGGTCGGGGCTTATTTACTGGAACATGTGTATTTTCTTAGTGGCTACACGTAGATACCCCCCTCCCACCCACCATTAATTGCCAATAGCTCCTTAGGGAAGGGTGGAGCCTCTTGTGCAGCTCCCCAAGCCATGATGGACTGTTGACTGGCTTGATCTAGTGCAGGTAGCCATAGCTACTCAAGTTCATGAGTGCAGTGACCATGCCATGTCCAGAAGACAGCATTTCACAGCCTCCTCCCCATCCTCCTGCTCTTGCATTCTTTCTGCCCCCTCTTCTGTGATGTTCCCTGAGCTTTGGAGGGTGTGGGTGACATAGATGTCCCATTTAGGGTCATCACTTATTCTCAGCATTCTGACTAGTTTGAGTCTCTACATTCACCACCAGCCACTGAAAACTGAAGTATCTTTGATCAAGGCTGAGAACAACACTAATCCATGTGATAAACATAAATACTTAGAAAGCAGTTGGAGAACATGTTTCCCCTAGTGCCTGTGACCTCCCAACCACAGGTTTTGGACAAGTTTACAGTACTATGTTCTTTCTTTTCTTTTTTTTTTTTTTCCTTTTTGAGACAGTGCTGGGATTATAGGCATGTTCCACCAAACCCAGTTTATGTGATGTTGGAGATTGAACTCAGAGCCTCATGAAACAGAGGCAAGCCCGCTACCAACTGAGCTGTATCCCCAGCCCCAGTTTGTGAAATTTGGCTTCTTAAATCAATGTCTAGCAAGGCAGGCGTGTAGCTCAGGTGAAACCCTTGTGAAGTATGTGCAGGCTCTAGTTGCCATCTCCAGCAGAAAAAGAAAAAAAGTGGGAACAATCCACACATGATAACAACAACAACAAAAAAAAAATCCAAGCACAAAACTAAGAAACTCAGCTTAGTGCCATTGTTTACAAATGTTTGTACATAATTTGTATACACTGAAAAATAACAGTAATATATTTCTATAATTCTTTTTCATTCATGTAGGTTATCCAATATGCCATTCTTCTAATTCATTCTCTTTCTGTGATATTGGTAATAATATCTATATTCATTTGGGGGGTATGGGGTCCTTGCATCTGAACCCTGGGCCTCTCTCATGTTAGGCAAGCATTCTACCACTGAGCCATTTTTAATGTTTTTATTTCAGTCTCCAGGTTGACCTGTAGTCCTGCTAGAACTTGACCTTGGGACCCTGTGCCTCAGCCTTCCCAGAGCTGGAATTACAGTGCTGGAGCACCACAACAACTCTACTTTCATTTCTGAAATTAGCTATTTGAATCCCTTTTCTTTTTAAAATTCAGTGTAGCTAAGGCTGGTCCAATTATGTTAATCATTTCAAAACCCAACATTTGGTATCAGTGTCCTTTTTTCTCCAAACACCTATTTGATGTATATGTCTTTTCTTTATTTCTTTCTAAGCTTCACTTTTCCCATACAGTAATAATCTTTGTGTTCTTTCGACACATTTTAGAGTCGTTTGCTGTTGTAAAGGTGGAAGTTTCATGTAGCCCAGAATGGTCTTGAACTCCTGGTCTTCCTCCTGTACTTCCTTAATGCTTTAATTACTGCTTGAGCCGTGACTCAGAGCTTGGTGTTATTATTCTTATTTATTATTATTAATATTTTTGGTGAAATTGTGAAGGCTGAGAGACAAGATGTGAGCAATCATTGGTGTGTCTTACTAAAATTCCTGATTCCTGGACATCATCACCTAATCGATTTAGACTTGGTGTGGGCTGGGTATGCTTCCAAGCGGGAGGGTGAGGGGATCACTCCTTTAGACCTTGTGTGTCATGGTTGCACACTAGGGACTCTGCTCTAGAGGAAAAACGGGCGATGCCTACTGAGTGGAACCAGAACAGGAACCTACTGAGTTGGAGCCAAAAACAAGTTTCACAAATGCAAATCTCCAGGCCTGGTAGTGCTAAACAAATCATTTCAGCTATATTCAGTTCCTAAGGACGCGGGTCCTGACACCCGACCTCCCTTCCCAATCAGGGGCTCCGGGCGGACTGTCCAATCAGGAATAGCACCTAGTAAGGGGGCGGCATTTCCCGCTTGGCCGCTACAGTTTCTGATGGAGACCCCGCCTGGTACCTTCTGTTCAGTGCCGGCTTCACTGCCTGGAGCCTTGACAGCGCCGCCAGCCGGCCGTGGTGAGCGTGGGCCGGCTGTGTCCAGACCCGAGCTGCGGCCGCTGGAGCCGCCGGAGCGGGCTGTGCTGGGTCCTCCCAGAGAGCTCGGGATGAGGGCGGTGGCTGGGCAAGGCTGTCCTGTCCTGAAATGGCCTGGAGCCCTGCCTCTGTGGCATAAGGGGGCGGCTCTGCCCCCGGGCCCCGCGCTGCCGCCAGTGTCGGTTACATACGTCACTTTCGGCGTGCGCCCCCAGGTCCTGCTTGGGAAAGGACTGGAATAGGGATGTGCTTCTGTAGCGTGGATCCCTAACAGGCTCTGCCGTGGAGCGTAAACCCCACGCCTGGCAATAATATATTTTTTTGCCACCACGCCTGGCAATAATATATATTTTTTTTTAATGAAAATGAGTCGCCAGTGTCGGTTACATACGTCACTTTCGGCGTGCGCCCCCAGGTCCTGCTTGGGAAAGGACTGGAATAGGGATGTGCTTCTGTAGCGTGGATCCCTAACAGGCTCTGCCGTGGAGCGTAAACCCCACGCCTGGCAATAATATATTTTTTTGCCACCACGCCTGGCAATAATATATATTTTTTTTTAATGAAAATGAGTCGGGTGTGGTGGGGCACGCCTGTAGTCCCACAGATCTCTGTGAGTTCAAAGCCAGCCTGGTCTACATAGTTCAAGGTCAGCTGGGGCTACAGGGAACCCGTCTCAAAAAGAAAAAAAAAAAAAAAAAAAAAAAAAAAAAAAAAAAGAAAATGGCCTGGCTTCATCTGCATTGAGGCTTCTAAATACTTCTGGTTGTGATCACACAGGGTGTGCTCAAACCTCATTTAATAAGTTGGGTTTTTGTTTTGTTTTGCTTTGGTTTGGTTTTTGTTTTTTTTTTTTTCTTTTTGGTGTTTTTGAGACAGTCTCCCTGTAGCCCTAGCTGACCTGGAACTCGCTATGTAGTGCTGAGATTAAAGGTGTGTGCCACCATGCCTGGCTCCATTTAATAAGTTTTGACTTATGTGAAATAGTGTCTGTCAGCAAAGGTAATTAGACTTATTGTCTACAGTGCTTGGGAGGGCTGATGTTCTAGATGTCTCTGTGATTGAAGCAAAGAGACCAAGACTTTCAGAAAGATCATAGTTGTTCAGACAATGCCATAATGCTTCCAAAAGTCACGTAGCAGAGTACATTACTCTTCTCATTTATATTATTGGAGTCTGTCCCAGAATCTTACATTCCCTCATGCCAGGAAAGCTTAAATTTTATGAGCAAAAATTTCTAAGGACAGTCTGCCTCATGACTTCTGATGTCAGTGTTGTCTGTACTGTAGGTGATAGGCCATCTTATGACCAGTGTATCAGTTGCTTTTCTGTTGCTGTAATAAAATTCCATGACCAAAAGCCACTGAAGGAAGACTATCTTGACTAATGGTTCCAGAGGGCTGGGTAGAATTTGTTATAAAAAGAAGTAAAGATTCCCACACTGTACACTGACTGAAGCTAGAAAATATGTTTTATGTAAATTCTTGTAACTTATAGTAATTTTTCTGGGCCTATATTTTAGGAAACAAGTGGGGAGACCGAAACATTGAAAACCAATGCAAGACTCCTCGGAGAGCTCTAAGGTAATTTGCATGCACAGTGGAAGTAGATCACCATGAGGAAGTCTTAGTGTGTTATGAATTGAAGATCGAGCAGAGGAAGTAAATAGCACAACTTTAAATTCGTTCATCATTTGACAAATTTGATCATTTATATCACATGTCATTGAGTTTAGGAAAGTGATTTGGTGTATGGAAAACATTTCGCTTGGAAACAGTTGTATGAAATACTACATGTAAATGTACTTTTCACAGTAGCTCTGCAGGAGCCATATCACAGAATCACCTATTTATTTGGTTTAGTAAAAAGGAGTAACTAAAGACTGCTATAGTTTGATATCTATTTCTTTGATAAACATCATGGCTAAATTAGGTAACTTGGTCAGGAAAAGGCCTAGTCTCAGTTACAAGCTGCAGTGGGCCTTGAGAGAAGCCAAGGCCTAACCCTGGAGGTAGGAACTGAGGCAGAGGCCCTGCAGGGATGCTGCTTACTGGCTTGCTTCCTCAGGATTGCTCAGTTTTCTTTTTATTTATTTATTTTTATTTTATGTGTGTACATGTATTGCCTGCATATATGTAATTGCACCTGTGTCATGCAACGCCTGTGGAGGACAGAAGAGGTCGTCAGATCCCCTGGAACTGAAGTTACAGACAGCTGTTAGCTGTCATGTGGGTGCTGGGATTCGAACCCAGGTCCTCTGCAAGAACAGTCAGTGTTCTTAACCACTGAGCCATCTCTCCAGCTTCCTCAGCTAGTTTTCTTATATATCCTAGGCCCACCTGCCCAGGGTTGGCAACATCCACAGTGGTCTGGGCCCACCTACATCAATTAGCAATCAAGAAAATGTCCCACTGGCCAGACTGTGAGGAAATTCCTAAATCGATCTTCCCTCTTTCCAGATGACTCTAGTTTGTGTCAAGTTGACCAAAACTAACCAGCACAGCAACTAATGTGCTTGTCATTGTTTTCATAGAAGGTTTATGGTGGAAAGATTGTATGAAAGTACAGAAGGTGGTCAGTGTGGAGAAATCATCACCCAGAAACAACATCCTAATAGGATGACAAAAATCTCTTCTGGGACTGGGCATGGTTGTACACCCCTTTATTCCCAGGACTCTGAAGGCAGAGGTTGGGGGAATCTTTGTGAATTTTAGGCTAGCCTGATCTAAATACCAAGTTCCAGGCCAGCCTGGGCTATGTAATGAGACCCTGTCTCCTACTTAAGTAAAAGCATGTTGGCATAAGAACAATGGAAAGGGACTGGAGAGATGACTTAGCAGTTAAGAACACTGGCTTTTGCAGAGGACCCAGGTTTGGTTCTCAGCACCCACATGGTGGCTAACAACCACCCGTAACTCCAGTTCCAGGGGATCTGACATCCTCTTCTGACCTCTGCAGGCATTGCATAACATGAATGCACTTATATACATGGAGGAAATACACTTGTTTCACATTTTAAAAAAAAGAGAAAAATGTAGTATAAAGGTAAACAATGTTGAAATGCTATAAATTATGGATGTGTAGAATGCATATAGACATTTCAAATATGAGGCGTATCTAAAATCCTTATCTTTTCAGAGTTCATTTGAAGTACATCAGAAAACTGTGGAGAAAAATGCTATGAACACAAGGAGTGTGGAAAACCCTCTGTTTGTCCTTGTCCATTTTGTACACATGGAAGAACTCACAGAGTAGACACCTGTCAGGAATATAAAATATAAACAATGTGATAAGTCCATCATTTATCCATCTTCAGTTCAATGCATAAAAGAACTCATACTGGGGAAGAGCCCTACGCATGTAAAGAATCTAGGAAAGCCTTCAGAGGTCTCAGTGATCTTCATGTGCATGAAAGAATCCATAGTGGAACAAAACTATATGAATATAAACTATGTATTAAGTCTTTCATTTATCCCTGTTTGCTTAAAGTGTATGAAGCATCTCATACTGGATAGAAACCTTATAAATGTCAGATATGCACTAAAGGCTTTATTTATCCTAGTTTTCTTAAAATCCATGAAAGATCTCATGATATGGAACAACCTTATTCCTGTAATGAATGTCGTAAAGCTGTCAAAAGTGGTAGTTACCTTAAAAAAATAAGATAATTCATACTGTGGGAAAACCCTGTTCTTGTAAACAATGCGGTGATGCCTTCAGAAGTCACAATACCCTTTTAGGACATAAAATAACTTATAGTGGGGAAAACCTTACGAATGTGAACAACATGGTGTTTCCTTTATCCTTATTTACTTAAAACCCATGAAATATCTCATACTGGGGAAAAACCCTATGCCTGTAAACAATGTGGTAATGCCTTCCTTCAAAGACATAAAATAACTCATACTGCAGAAAAGCATTATGAATGTAAACAATGTGGTAAGTCTTTCATTCATCCTTCTATACTTAAAATGTATGAAAGAACTCATTCTGGGGAAAAACCTTATGCTTGTAAACAATGTGGTAAAGCCTTCAGAAGTCCCTATTCCCTTCAAAAACATAAAGTAATAACTCACAATGGGGAAAACCACTATACCTGTGAACAATGTGGTAAGTCTTTCATTTATCCCTCTTTACTTAAAATGCATGAAAGATCTCATACTGGGGGAAAGCCCTATGCCTGTAAACAATGTGGTGAGGCCTTCAGAAGTAGCCATTCCCTTCACAGACATAAAATAATGCATATTAGGGAAAAGCCTTATGAATGTAAATAATGTGGTAAGTCTTTCCTTTACCCATATGCTCTTAAAACTCATGAAAGATCTCATACTGGGGGAAAACCCTATAAATGTGAACAGTGTGGGAAAGACTTCAGAAGTAGCAATTCCCTTCAAAGACATAAAGTAACTCATACTAGGGAAAAATCTTATGAATGTAAACAGTGTAGTAAGTCTTTCCTTTATCCCTCTTTACTTAAAACACATGAACAATCTCATAGTGGGGGAAACCCCTATAAATGTGAACAATGTGGTAAAGTCTTTAGGCATAGCAATTCCATTCCCAAACATAAAATGACTCATATTGGGGCTAAACCCTAAGCCTGTAAGCAGTGTGGTCTTTCATTTATTCCTCTGTATTTGAAACACATGAAAGATGTCACAGTGGGAAAACCCTATGCCTGTAAACAATGTGGTGATGCATTCAGAGCTCTCTATTCCCTTCAAAGACATAAAGTAACTCATACTGGGGATAAACTTTATGAATATAAGCACTGTAGTCTTTCATTTAGCCCCCCGCTTTTAATGGTCTTTTTGAGACAGGGTCTCCCTGTAGCCCCAGCAGCTGACCGGGAACTCACTATGTAGACCAGGCTGGCCTTGAACTCACAGAGATCTGCCTGCCTCTGCCTCCCCAGTGCTGGGGTTAAAGGCGTATACCACCATGCCCGGCTTCATTTACCCCTCTTTACTTAAAAAGCATGTTACAGTTATAAGTCTCTTCTGTTACACAGAGGATTTCATATATGAGAAATATTCTGAATATAATAATGTAAATTCCATCATTGTATGAAATAACTTCTACTGGAACAAAATTGTATATTTCCAGAGGCATCAAAAAATGTGGCAGGTGCAGAAAATCCCCATGAATGTAAATAGTGTGAAAACTTTCAGATTTTCCTGTGTCTTTCAAATGTGTGGAAAAAATTCATGGGATAAAATTTTTGTGAATGTTAAAAATGATTAAACATTGGCTGGAGAGATGGCTTAGTTGTTAAGAGCATTAACCACTGGCAGAGGACGTGGGTTCAATTCCCAGCAGCCACTTGGTAGCTAACAACTGTCCCATCCATAACTCCAGTTCCAGGGGATCTGACACCTTCTTCTGGCCTCCATGGGCACTTCATGACACAGGTGCACTTACATACATGCAGGCCATACAGTCACACATTAAAAAAAATTAAATTTAAGTTTAAAAAATGACTAAACCTTCTGTGTTGTTATTGTTTGGGATCATTGAAGAAATCACTAGAGAAAAGTCCTATCAAAGAAACACATTAAGATCTTCAGGACCATTTTATATGAAAAAAAGTACCCTCATTTTGTAGGAAAAACCTTTGAATGAGCAAAATGTGCACATACTTTCTGTCACATCCACCCAGTGTTGCATGATGATTCATAATGGACATTGATGTTTTAAGAATGCAAGTGCATTGAAACTCTAGCAGTTTGGAATATAAAGATTTTTTAAAACTTTACAACTAATAAACTCATTTGAAAAATCTTATTAGAACCAGGCATGGTAGCACAAGCCTTTAATCCCAGCACTTAGGAGGCAGAGGTAGGCAGATCACTATGAAATTGAGGCCAGCCTGGTCTGCATAGCGAGTTCCAGGCCAGCTGGGGCTAAGAAAAATTTCATTAGAATATTTCCTATAAATGTAAGCCTGTTGATGCAAATTAATGGATAATGTTCAAATTTTCCCATTAATGAAATGTTCTACAGGCTGTGATGTACTTTACTAAGCAGTCCTTGGCTACTATAAAGGTCCCTGTTGGGCTTGGTCATGCAGGACTATAATCATTGCTACTACAGATGCTGAAGGAGGAATATTG
This sequence comes from Nannospalax galili, assembly GCF_000622305.1. Classification (NCBI taxonomy): domain Eukaryota; kingdom Metazoa; phylum Chordata; class Mammalia; order Rodentia; family Spalacidae; genus Nannospalax; species Nannospalax galili. Next base: position 49,115 of record NW_008335660.1, on the reverse strand, counting down.
ACAGTTCAAGGCCTGCTTGGGCAACTTAGTTTGGTCGTATCTCGGTGTGAAAGGCACAGAGTGCTGGAAATGTCACCTGGTTTTAGAGCATTGGTCTCACATGCAAGAGGTCTGCCACTCAATACCACATACCACCAACATCAGCAAAGCAGGATTCCTCTATGTGATGATGATTGTTGGTATTGGCAGGAGGAAGCATTTTGTTGATTGTGAGACTGTGTTGTTTATGTGGATATCCTAATGCTCACTTGTGACATACTTGACTTGCTCATAAAGCTGTGGTTCCTACTGATCACATTCAGCCTATCTTGCCAGCAGTGATGTGTAAGTGTACTGTTGATACTGATTCAGGGTAGTCATCAAGAGAATTTAATCACTTTAGAAGGTAATCTCTTTAGAAAGATGCCAATCAAAAGTATACAAAAATAAAAATTAAAAAGATTGCTAGACTATGAGGGATATTATTGTCTGGGAACATGTTGATTTTTTTTTTTTTTTAGGTCTTTTTTGAAACAGGGTTTCCCTGTAGCCCCCAGCTGGCCTGGAACTCACCATGTAGACCAGGCTGGCTTTGAACTCACAGAGATCCACCTGCCCCTGCCTCCCAAGTGCTGGGACTACAGGCATGTGCCACCACACCCAGCTTTGAAGAGAATTCTTGAAATGAGACTTTTCTACATACTGGCACACAATTAACTAAGGAAGATATTTTCAGTGACACATGGCTATGCAATAGAAATGCCTGGCAATTAGAATAATCTTATGAAAGAAGTGGCTTATTTTATAAACATTACAATTTTTAATTCTATTGCTCTTTTATTCTAACATAGTGGAGTTGGTATTTTGAGGGGCCACTGCCTAGGCATAACAGAACTGCAGCCTGTAGTCCTTTGGATGTTGGTGATAATACTAGGCTAAAACGCATTGTATAACTACATGAAAACTTTTGTATTCTTTCCTATGAAATTTTCCTTATTTTACATCATTGAATTACCATGCATTGGGGAAATCATGGGTAACATTTCTAAAAGTGAAACAAGCTTCCAGAACATGACACTGACAGTGCTTGCAGGACCAGTCTCAGTGACCTCCTGTGATGTTTAGCACCATTCCTTTTTGTATTAGTTAATCTTCAGTAATTATCACAACTGTAATGTATAACACTTGAATAGTAATTAATGTTGCTCCATATATGAATATTGTTGTAGAAATTGAAGCGGGATGGCTCAGTTCACAGCTGAACATCCTGACATTGATCCATGCTGCTTGAGTACCTGCTCTCAAATGTGTATCAACTTTATTACCCTCAGTAACAGGAAAGTAGAAGTCCTCTTCACCTTTATTTAAATTAAGGAACACAGCAACACTGAGAGGACACAGTCTGGGCACTCTGATGTCAGCTCACCTCCTCTATTCTTCCAAGGTCTTTAGTCTATCTAAACAATACCTTCCCTTCCACGTGCTTGAGGTGAATGTCTAGACTAGCCAGGGGTCCTTGTTAGATTTTGTCCCCAATTCTGCTCTTGCATTCATAGTGAAAAAATTAAAATGAAATAAAACAAAATGCCATATTTTTGACTGCATATCTATTTTTGAAAGCCACCCCATCAATACACAAACAAGAATAAATTAAATGGTACCCTAGATGGGCAACCCACCTCTAGATTCTCTAAGCATGCTGAAAACTAATGTTCATTGTGAGACTTAATCTTGCCAACTAGATGGGAACTTATAATCACCATGGAAACAAACTTCTGGTGTTTCTGTGAGAGAGTTTTTCGTTTGGTTATATGAAGTAGGAAGTCACTCCTTAAATATGAGTGGTGTCATTCTCTGCACTGGCGCCCAGGATAAGCAAGCTGAGCACTGCCATCCATTGACTGTTCATACAGTGTGACCCGCTCTCTGACTGTTCATACAGTGTGACCGGCTCTCTGACTGTTCATACAGTGTGACCGGCTCTCTGACTGTTCATACAGTGTGACCCGCTCCCTGACTGTTCATACAGTGTGACCCGCTCCCTGGCTGTTCATACAGTGTGACCCGCTCCCTGACTGTTCATACAGTGTGACCCGCTCCCTGACTGTTCATACAGTGTGACCGGCTCTCTAACTGTTCATACAGTGTGACCCGCTCTCTGACTGTTCATACAGTGTGAGCTGTTCATACAGTGTGACCAGCTCCCTGACTGTTCATACAGTGTGACCAGCTCTCTGACTGTTCATACAGTGTGACCGGCTATCTGACTGTTCATACAGTGTGACCGGCTATCTGACTGTTCATACGGTGTGACCAGCTCTCTGACTGTTCATACGGTGTGACCTGCTCTCTGACTGTTCATACAGTGTGACCAGCAGTCTTATGCAACTGCTGCCTTGTTTTCTTGCAATGGCGGACCATACCCTCAGACTAGTCAAGTAAATCTTTGTTATTTTCATGAGATATTTTGACACTGTAAGGAGAAAAAGTAACTGATAAAATCCACTTAGCATCCCTCCGTGACTCACTTAGGTAGTACCTTTGATACCGAACTCAAGATGTACCCAGGTCTCTTGGACCACACCCTTCTCAGCTTCTCTGCTGGGACCATGGAGAAAAACTTTCCTCAGAGGTTGCTTTGAAGGAATAGTGAGTCCCTTCACCTGCGTTTCCAGGTCCAGATATCTCCTTTTCAATAACTTTGGCATTTCAGCAAGTTGAAGCTTTTGATAGGTGAGTATTTATGTAAGAGATATTTATGCAAGAATAGATTTTTTTTCTTTTTTTGGTCTTTTTGAGACAGAGTCCCCCTGAAGCCCTAGCTGGCCTGGAACTCAGACCAGGCTGGCCTTGAATTCAGAGATCTACTTGCCTCTGCCTTCTGAGTGCTGGGATTAAAGGCATGTGCCACCACGCCCAGCTAAGAATAGATATTTTTTAAAAAATAAAAGCAGTTGCTGAGCAGTCATTAGACATGACTCTGGAGGCAGAGGCAGGTGGATCTCTGTGAGACCAAGTCCAACCTCATCTACATTAGGGAGATCCAGGACAGCTGGGACTACCAAGAGACTCTCTGTGAAACACACACACACACACACACACACACACACACACACACACACACACACACACACACACACCATAAATAAAAGCAAAGTGAAATAAAAGTAAAATGGAAAAAATCGTATAGGCACAGTAAGCATTTCTTCTGTGTTGGGAGGAGTTGTTCTCCCCTCCCTGTGATGTTCCATGCAGCAAACTGCACTTTGTAGCTCCAGTTCAAATATGTAAAACCAAATTTGTAGATAAGGCAGTGAGCGTCCCAGCAGGGTTAGAAATTACCTTTTGGGTCGAGATTCTGCACAGTCACTGGTAGGTGACAGGCTTCCCTTGGTCTTTCCCAGTCCTCATTCCGGAATGCTGGTTTTCAGAAATTGCTAGCAATTTTTGTTCTACACCTACTGATGGTCATACCTCTATCCTGCTTTAGTTCAAGGTACTGATGTAACCCCATACATGCTATTACTTACCTCTTATTTTTCCCTAGGTCATATGTTCATCACAGAGTCCTGGCTGCCTCTCCCTAGCCTGCACTTCCACAGTCTCATGTAGCTTCAGATCCGGCAGTCTACACGTAATGAGGAGGCTGTGGCATGACTTCACTGAGTTCTACAGCATGCTTCTCAGCTGCCACGCTGTCACTGCCCCTGGCTATGCTGGGAGGATTCCTTCCTAGGATATCCCTTGTGTGGTGTCCACAAGAACTCCTGTGGCAGGGCCGTAACAGACGTGGAGAGAGGCATCAAGATTGATAGAGAAAAGACTGGAAACCCTTCCCCACCTGAACTATATGAGAAAAAGTTCAAAATGAACACTGGCATAGGTATGTGCTATGTAAATGGCCTATGAAGGGACATGGGACTCTTGGAGTGGTGTTCTCTTTCTTAATAACCTGTCTCCATTTCCCCTACCTTACCATGTTTCTCTTCTACAATTCTTTGTCCTTGAACACAATTATCTGGAAATCTCTATGGGTGTCCCCCAGACTCTGATCTGCACCTATGACATCTGAGTTTCTTTATCTTGTGGAACTGTCAGTCTTGATCTCTAGCAGATGCTAGTCCCCTGCCCACAATCACATGTTGCCAGTTGACTCTGCTCAGCTTGATGCTACTGTGGCCTGGTGTTAAGAGGAAAAGGAGGAACGCCTGCCTAGCAGTTGCTTCTGACTTTTTTTTTTTTTTTTGACAACTGATTGCTGCTAGAAGAGGAAAAGCTGACCCTCCCAAAACAA
>NW_008335660.1:6383-43978 GCF_000622305.1 Nannospalax galili | reverse complement strand
ATGAAATGCTTCTTCTAAGTATGTGGTTATTAAATAAATAATTAACAAAAAGAATCCAAACTAGAGGTTTCTGGAATCTTGTTAGAAGATTCTTTTGTATCAATATGATCTTCTTTTGGTATTTTCGCTTCTATTTTTAGTAGCATGTTCAATGTATATTTAAATCTCATGTGCTCCCATCTCTTATATCTGAGATTGTTATACCTCAATATGTACTTAATATTTTAATGTATAGGAACATCACAATGCTAGTATTTTGTTGAGCTATGCTATATTTACATCCATAAAGTTTATTGATCTTTAAAAAATTATTTTTATTTTATGTATATGATTGTACTCCCTGCATATATGTGGTGCACCCATGTCATGTGATGCTGGTGGAGGTCAGAAGAGGGTGTCGGATCCCTTGGAACTGGAGTTACAGATGGTTGCTAGCCACCATGTGGGTACTGGGAATTGAACCTGGGTCCTCTGCAAGAACAGTCAGTGCTCTTAACCACTGAGTCATCTCTCCAGCCCCTCTCTCTAGTCTTTTTGAGACAGGATCTCCCTGTATCCCTAGTTGGCCTTGAACTCACTATAGAGACCAGGTTGGCCTGGATCTCACAGACATCTGCCTGCTTCTGCCTCTCAGTGCTGGGATTAAAGGCATGTGCCATCATTCCCAGTATTATTTCTTGTCAGAAAGGAAATTGTTGTTTATTTTCTTTCACGAGGGTCACATAGAGGCGCTTCTAATCTGCATTTTTTTTTTTTTTTTTGGTCTTTTTGAAACAGGGTCTCCCTGTAGCCTAGGAGGGCCTGGAACTCACTATGTAGACCAGGCTGGCCTTGAACTCACAGAGATCCGCCTGCCTCTGCCTCCTAAGTGCTGGGACTACAGGCGTGCGCCACCACGCCCGGCTATCTGCGAGCTTTTTAAAAAATATTTTAAATCTTTTATCTTTTATTATTCTTTATGTCTGTATGAGTGTATTGCCTGCATGTATGTAAGTGCACCCATGTCATGCAGTGCCCACGGAGATCACAAGAGGACACTGGATCCTCTGGAACTGGAGTTAGGGACAGTTGTTAGCTGCAATGTGGCTGCTGGGAACCAAACCCAGGTCCCCTGCATAAGCAGCCAATGCTCCTAACTGCAGAGTCAACTCTTCATCCCCCAATCTTCAGTCTTACGTAGAGCACCAATTCCCATTTTCTCATGCTACTATGCTGTTATTGTTTCACAATATAGATTTTAAAGTATATGGTATGCATAATCCACTATAATCTTCACCATCTTTATTTCTTTTCTATTCGTGTCCAATATAAAAATTAGTATTTCCAGTATGGTTTTTCCAAGCCAGGCATGGTGGCACACATGTGTTTTCATTCCATCTCCCCAGCCCTCATACTTCACTGTCTGAACCATAGCCATGTGTATAGTTTGGGGCTTCTGAAGTTATTGTGCCAAGAGTTTCTAAGGACTTAAAAAAAAATAGAGCTGGGTGTGGTGGCCCATACCTTTAATCCCAGCACTCGGAAGGTAGAGGCAGGCAGATCTCTGTGAGTTCAAGCCCAGCCTGATCTACATAGCAAGCTCCAGGCTGGCTGGGGCTACAGGGAGACCCTGTCTAATAAAGAGGACCAAAAAAAAATTTTTTTTAAAGTAGATCACCCAGTGGTTCCTGATATTCATTGGACAGAATTCAAAACTGAAAGACAGAAGCAAAGCTGGATGTGGTGTGCACACCTTTAATCCCAGCACACAGGAGGCAGAGGCAGGTGGATCTCTGGGAGTTCCAGGCCAGCCTGGTCTACATAGCAAGTTCCAGGCCAGCTAGGATTACATAGTTAGACCCTGCCTCGAAAAAGGAAAAAAGCTTCTTCTCATCCCAGTGACACTAAGCTGGAACCCAGCTGCCGCTACAGCCTCAACCAGGCACTGGGGCATCTGGAGTTATAGTGGATGATGAACTCATCAAAAGTTTCATGATATGAAAGTAAGAAAGTCTTCTACACAAGAGAAAAAGAAAAAGAAAGCAAGCAGTTCTCTTCTGTTTAAGTGATGACAAAAGACAAACAATTGTAGAGGAAGCAAAGCAGATCTTGGTGGGTGACACTGGTGATGCTGGAGAGGATCCCTACACATCTTTTGTGAAGTTGCTACCTCTGAATGATTGCCGATATACTTTGTATGATGCTACATACGAGACAAAAGAGTCTAAGAAAAAAGACCCAGTATTTATATTTTGTGCTCCTGTTCGACACTTGGAGAGAAACTGGGAGGCAATATTACAGTATCACTTGAAGGAAAAACCATTATAAAGTAATAGTCAAGTGCCATCTGGATCTTAACGGGCTTACATTTTTCCAGCTCAGTCTGTTGGGATAGTATTAGTTTTTGTTTTTTTTTTTTTGTTTATTCTCTTTCCATTGGGTCCTTCCAACACAATGATGAAGGAGTTATCAGTGATAACTGATGCCTGTCAGTGAGTAACAATAGATTGCTTAAGGGGTTACTTTTACGTAGAACCCAAGGAATGCCTTCCCATCTTATTTTAGCCAAAAAGCTGGTTACATGCCTTCCTTGTAGCAAGCACAACAATAGTTGTGATTATCAATGTGGATAGTTAAGAGTACCACAGAGGGTAAGATAATTGGATACCTTGAAAGGATTACCAACTGATCAGATGGTAAACTTTTTTAGTATTATTTATAGTTGCACTTCATTGCAGTTCTGTGAGGCACTGAAGCATTTATACACCTCACCTGCTTGGCAAGCCTGTGTTTGTGACATGGCAGCACAGATTTAACACTATGCATTAAAAAGCACTTTTTTTTGGTAATGAATTTGATCCCTTAAAAGGAATATAAATTATCCTAGTACCTCAGTGTTCATTTCTGTTACTTGCATATCTTCTTAAGAAGCTGTATTGATGCCTTTTGGCTTTTATTGAGTATATGCTACTGAATAAATGTAGGAGTTCTATGTCTACTGTGTGAGTCTTAAACACTAGAATGTATTTTGAATATCACTCGTGATAGCAATTTCTGTATAAAAGAGCTTTAATATGTGGATGTCTATGAGTTTAAGGCCAGCCTGGTCTACATAGTGGGTTCCAGGCCAGCCCCACTACTGGGAGACCCTGTCTCAAAAAGACCAATAAATAAATAAATAAGACTTAAATGGAACATTGTTTTGAGATCGAACCTCCCACCCTCAAAAAAAATGGCCACCTTACACTAAAAATTGTGGTGTATTAAAAAAAGAAAAAGGAGAAAAAAAATTATAGGTCACAGATCACAGTGAACAAAGGAATCCTTACTAAGCACCATTAAGGAATATGTTTTGCCTATAAACAAACTTCATACCCTGAGAGTCTCAGAAACTTGTAGGCTTGCAGCTGAGAATGAAAAAAGTTTAAACTCAAAAGTCTTAGATCTTAGTTCTTAGGAATGGCTCACTTCTGTTTTGATATTCTTATTTGAAATATCTGTGTGTATGTGTGTGTGTGTGTGTGTGTGTGCACATGGGTGCCCATGGAGGCCAGAAGAGGGTGTTGGTTCTTCTGGACTTCAGCTACAGGCAGTTTTGAGCTGCTAAGTTTTGAGTGCTAAGAGCCGACCTTGGGTCCTCTGGAGTGTTCTAAACTGCTGAGACATCTCTCCAGCCTTTATTTAAAATATATTTCTTGAAAGATAATCTTTTCTTGAAAAAAATATAGACTCCTGTAGGCAACTGTTATGGCTAACTTTGTTAATCGTTCTGGAATGGTTTTTTCTTTTTCTTTTTTTTTGGTCTTTTTGACACAGGATCTCCCTATAGCCACAGCTGACCTGGATTCGCTATGGAGACCAGCCTGGCCTCAAATTCACAGAGATCTGCCTGCCTCTGTCTCCCCAGCGCTGGGATTAAAGGCATTCGCCACCATGCGGGCAGAATGTTTTACTCTTAACTGTGAAGAGACTTTTCTCTGCAATGTTTACTCTCAGCATGTGAGAGACTTCAGCCAGGATGAGAAGCTCTTTCCTTTCCCTGTCTACTTAACTCTTCCTGACTTTCTATACTGTCTAATTTCCCGCTCTGACACTTTGATTCCATAGTCTTCATGGTTGTATATGGCTGAAAAGCCAATTTCTGAAACTTCTTCACTGATGAACAGGGATGTAGACATGACTGATCAAGGACTCACAGTCTCTGCTCGATATAAGGAGAACATGAGAAAGTCCAAGCTTGGATATTGAAAGAACATCATTTTGAAACAGGATAAAAGCAGTGTTCTCCAGTGTAGGGGAGACTTTCTAGCTTCAGGTAGTGTTAACTCTGTACTTAGGGTGCCAAACGCTTACTGTCACACAAGATTTCTAATAAGTCAGTGTCTCCACTGAGCCACTGACAAGTGATTTTGCTTCATAATTATGCCTAGGACTGTACAGATTGGATCTCAATTGAAGGCACTGCTGATAATATCAGAAGAATGAATTACACAGACCACAGCGAGGCTGAGTCTTTAAAAAGGATTTTTATTATAGGTGAAGAGGGAACTGAAGAGAAAGCAAGGAAGCAGAGCTCCTGCAAAGGAAGCCAGAGAGTCCCCGTCTATGAGCTAGAAGAGTTTTTCTAGGTTGAGGCCTGGGAGGTAAGCTGGTCACAGAGCTAGCCCACCCACAGGTGTTCCTGCACCTCAGTTTTGGTCTGTCCTGGTGTGTAGCTTCCAGGCAGTGGTTGCTCATTAGGCTGTGTAGAGGGAGAAGAAAGATAACAAAAGCTGCTCAGGCTTTTCTGGCCTCTGGCCAGGGCAGAACCTAGGAGTCTGTGGCAATTGGGACAGGGACAGTGCACACTGAAGACATGGTGTCCACTTCTAAAGAGAGTCTCTGATTTTATTTTTTAATGTGTAAAACTGCAACTATCATATCCAAGGAAATAATTTTCTAAAACTAACTTCCCGGAGGCTTATGATTTTGCTTAAAAAAAAAAACAAAACAAAACTGTGCCAGGTGTGGTTGTGCCTGCCTTTAACCCCAGCACTCAGAAGGCAGAGGCAGGTGGACCTCTTGGTAGATCCAGGCCAGCCTGGTCTCCATAGCAAGTTCCAGGCCTGCTGGGGTTATAGGGAGGCTTTGTCTCAAAAAACAATTGCGACAAAAAATCACCAAAAAACTGTGCCTAGGACTTATCTGACTGAAAGAAAGTGCTGGCAGAATGTCCCATCAGCCAGAAACTACCCAGCACACACACACACACACACACACACACACACACACACACACACCAGTATGTATAAGACCAGTATGACCAGTACAGTGTCACTAGGTTTGTTAATGTCTCTGTTCTAAGGAGTAATATCAGTAATGACCTAAGAGTCATAAAGTAGCTATGTGGATGACTGTATACCATCTGCTCTATTCCTGTTTAGAAAAAAAAAAAATCACTATATACTATAATCTTTCTATTTTTCAAATCATTGAGGAAAATAAAGAGGTATTTATGTTGCTCCCTACCCTGACAGTGAGGTACACACTCTGCACTGGCCCTGAGTCGCTATGGATTGTGAGATGGAAGGCCAGAGAGAATGTTATCCCATCTCCCCAAACCTCTTTTGTGTGGTTTAGACTGCTCTGCGGTGATCATAGCAACCATGCAAGCTTGTCTGCAGACCCCAAATGAGGAGTCTGTCCTCTAGAAACTCGGTGGAAAGAGTTTTATGGCAGAAGTCTACAAACATTAATTGTAGTTATTCATAGAACTTGAGCCTGATAGAATGAGAAACAGGTAGTATAAGAGAAAGGCTGTGTCCTAAGAAGGAAGCAGACCAGGAGGGAAAGTCTAGAGAATTACGAACAAGCAAGACTCCATCAAGAAAATCAGTTCCACAGGACGTAGATGGGTGAGTTCGAGCTATGTTGGGAAAAGAAGGTAAAGGCCCTGAATTGCTGGGCTGAGACCTTTAATATACTTGGGGGCCTTTTAGAGGTCTTGGCAGTTAAATTGGCGGGGGTGGGGGGGTGTTCCTGAGGTGTGCTTACGGAGATTATGCTGGACACAGAATGTAGTGCAGCTCTGGGTTTGGAAGATGTTACACAGAAGGGGCTGGAGAGATGGCTTACTGGTTAGCACACTTTCAGCTCTTCCAGGGGCCCCAAATTCATTTCCAGCACCCACATCAATGACTCACACTGTCTTTAACTCCAGTTTCAGGAGATTCTGATACCTTCTTCTGGTTTACACGGGATCCCATACACATGTGACATATACTCACATAGGCATATATATGAGTAAAATAATATATATATATATGAGTAAAATAAAAATATATCTTTAAAAAGAAAAAAAAGAAGCCAGCCGTGGTGGTGCACACCTGTATCTCTGTGAGTTCCAGCACAGCTGGGGCTACAGGGAGACCTTGTCTCAAAAAGACAAAAAAGAAAAAAAGAAACAAGTAGTTTTCCACTGAAATGGTCTGAGTGAGACTCCGTAATGTAAGAGTGAAACCATTGAGGACAAGTCAGCCTTTCGGGTTGCAACAGCAAGAGGTTTATTTGATGACCTGTGGGTGTGGGCACAGAGTCTCCTCGGAGGACTTGCGCGCCTCAGGTCAGGTTTGTGGAACTTTTATAGAGCAGAAGCGAGATACAGAAAGAAGCAGAAGAGCGGTTATTTGTTAATTCAAACACACACACAGTAATTTTAAAAGTATGCAGAGATATGGGGTAAGGGCCGGGGCTAAGGGGAAGTGGGATTGCTAAATGGGAGGTGACCTCAGAGGCACAGATGCTTTTCTCTAGATTTCCTGGTATCGGGCCCTCAGGGTGGTCAGGAGTTCTACCCGTAAAACTTGTTTATGGCTTGATCTGTGAAGCTTGACCTGCACCTGCCTGTCCTGCAGCCTTTTGATAAGACTGGTTCTGGTTTTTGACAATTTTAAACATGTGGGCTTATGGGTGCTTGTGGGGCCTAGTCTTTTTCAGTAAAGCCCTGAGCTATAGCCGCTACAGCAGTGCAGAGACTGAATCATAATGTGGAGGCAGGAAGTGGAGAAAGAGAGCTGTGATGTAGCTATTTGGCCAGTCCCTGCAGCCACTCAAAACCAAAACCACGTACAGTGGTCTTGAGCCTGACAGTGAGCTAGCACTGTGAACTGCACTGCAGAAAAACACATCTAGTAGTTGACTCTGTAAGAGAACCGTAATCTGGGAGTGGTGGCTCCTGCCTGTCATCCCAGTGATCCTGGGCTATCAAGCAAAACTGCTCAACTAAGTAAAAAGGAAAATGAGAGGATAACTGAACTGGAGCTTCTGAGGCCAGCCCGACTTGAATTTTACTTGTTTGGTAAAAGTTGCCTTGTTTAACTACGAAGAACAAATTTTGTCTTGGTAAATAACTAAAAAACTGAGTGGTGGCGCATGCCTTTAGTCCCAGCACTCGGCAGGCAGGGAGACAGTCTCAAAAAAAGAAGAAGGAAAAAAAAAACAACAACAACTGAGTTAGTGTTAGAAATACTAAAGTGGCCAGGCGTGCATAGTGCACAACTTTAATCCCAGCACCTGGGAGGAAGAGGCAGGTAGATCTCTGCAGGATAGAGGCTGGCCTCATCTACATATCAAGTTCTGGTATGTGGCTTTCCGCTACAAGGAGACCCTGTCTTAAAAAAAACAAACAAAGTCAACAAGAACAGAACAAAAGAAATACTAATGTGGACAGATCAGTCTTAGACTGATCTACAACAGTGCTGTTACTCAAAGCAGCACAGTCCAGCGTTAACTATTTTACTTGTGCTAGACCTAGAGTTAAGCTATTTGGTTCTTCTTGTTGTCTTTCAAAGTAATCCTACCATAGTTTTTTTAAAATGTAAATTTTTATTTACTTTGTATTTCCTTTTAAAACATTTATTTTTATTTAAAAAGCTTTTGTTTTAAATGTTTAAAAATATGTTCAAATATTTGTGGGGCTGGAGAGATGGCTCAGTGGTTAAGAGCACTGGTTGCTCTTGCAGAGGACCCTGGGTTTGATTCCCAGCACCCACAGGTGGCTAACAACAGTCTGTAACTCCAGTTCCAGGAGAATCTGACGCCCTCTTCTGACCTTCGAGGACACCCATATGGGTGCACTTACATACATGCAGGCAACACATTCATACACATAAAATAAAAAAAATAATTTTAAAAGACCTTGACAACAGTAATATATTTCCACATTCCAGTTTCTTTCATCTAGGTTATCCGATTTGCTGTTCTTCTAATTCATTCTATTTCTGTAAGATTGGTGATAATTCATTTTGGGGGCATGGGGTACTGGTGTCTGAACTCAGTTCCTCTCAAGTTAGGCAAGCGTTCTACCACTGAGCTACTTTTTAATGTTTCTATTTGAGACTCTTTCCAAGTTGATCTTGAATGCAGTCTGTAGCCCTGCTAGAACTTGGGATCCTGCAGCACCACATCCAACTCTAATTTCTGAAATTACCTATTTGAATCCCTTTTCTTTTTAAAATTCAAAATAGCTAAGGCTATGCTAATTATGTCTATCTTTAAAATAACCTACAGTTGGTATCAGTGTCCTTTTCCCCCCAAATACCTATTTGATGGATGTTGTCTTTAATCGTTCTAAATTTCACTTTTCCATACATTAATGGTTTTGTTTACCTTTTAGCCTGTTTTAAAGTTGTTTATGGTTGTGAAGACCGAACTCTCAAGTAGCCCAGAATGACCTTAAACTTTTGATTTTCCTGCCTGCACCTCCTGAGTGTTGTAATCATGGGCTTGGGCCCAGTGTGTTATCTTTTTGGTTGACAGTGGAGCCTGAGAGATAAGGTGTGAGAGATAAGTATTCTTGGTGTGCTTTACCCACATTCCTGATCTCCGGCCACCAGGTCCTATTTGATTTAGACCTGGCATGGGCTGGGGGCCCTTCCAACCTGGAGGTGGCAGGATCACTCCTTTAAACATTGTGTGTTATAGTTGCACACTAGAGACTCTGTGCTAAGAGAATGCTAAGCGCCTACAGAGTGGAAGAAGGCTAGGGCTCTGGAAGGCCAGAATCTAGTTCCTTTGAATCTGCCGGCAGCTCTGCTGCTTCTCAACTTACAGCAGGGCTGGGAGGGGATGTACTAACCCATTCGGTTCAGCGGCATTTGGACCCTCAGGACACTGCTCCTGTCACTCGGGCCCCGCTGCCCAATCAGGGCTCCGGGCGGGCTGTCCAATCAGGACCGGTGACTAGGCGCGAGAGGGCGGGATTTCCAGCTGGTGCGCTACCGTTGCGGACCCCAACTGAACCTGACATTTGTGCTACGCTGCGAGCGCCACTTCCGGGAGGAAGGAGAGGAGGAGAGCGGGGCGAGCCCGGAAGCCCAGCCATGGTGAGCGTGGGCCGGCTGTCCCAGGCGGGGAGGGGCGACCGAGTGGCAGCCGAGCCTCCCGCGAAGCCTGGGGGAGGACGGTGGTGGCCGAGCCTGCTGTCCTGTGCGGAGGCTTCCGTGTCGGTTACGTCTGTGTTCGGCGTGCGCCCCCAGGTCCTGCTTGGGAAAGGACTGGAATAGGGATGTGCTTCGGTAGCGTGGATCCCTAACAGGCTCTGCCGTGGCGTAGACCCCGACACCTGTCACCCGCCTTCCCGGAGGTCGGCTCCTCTGGGACGTTCCCCGTGCTCTGCACTTCGCGTTTCACAGTTAGGTCAGGATGCACTTGGAGTCAGTTCTGTGGAAGTTGTACGCTCTGTAATGGCTTTTCTCAGCGTGGGTCCCATGAAGTCTAGTAGCATTTGTGAGAAGACCACGGTTTATACACGGAGTTTCTTCTGTTCTAAAAAAAAATAAGTTGCTTACATTTTTGTGGTTTTATTTCTGGCTTTCCTGTTCTGTCGATCTGTGTATTTGTTCCCAAATAGTACTCCGTCTTGATCATTCACATTTTTCAGAAGTCTTAGTCATATAGTGTCAACGTGTATAGTTTCCTGTGCAGTGTTAAGTTCACTAGTCTCTTTTTCACCCTTTCCATATTACCTTTACAGTCAGTTCTGATATTGGTTAAGGTGTTCGATTTTCATTGGGATTATGTTGTCACCCTAGTTAGCTTCAGCTGTCAATGTGACAAAGATTAAAGTCATGTGAGGGAGGCTGAATTGAGGGTTTGCCTAGATCACGGTGGCTTGAGCCTCCTATGTGAGGAATTGTCTTGATTGTTGATGTGGGAGGGCCCAGCCCACTGTGCGTGGCACGAGGCAGGTGGGCCTGGGCTGTATAAGAAGTTAACCAAGTGAGTCAGTGGGTGGGCCAGTGAGCACTGTTCCAACGAAATAGTCCACAAGCACGGAAAACCTCATGGTCAGTTCTTCACAGCAGACCTCATGCTGTTGCCTATTTCTGTTCTGGTTGCTCTTCTGTTGTTATGCTAAAACACTGACCAACAGCAGCTTCAGAGAGAAAAGTGTATACTTTGGCATATGGTTCCAGAGTGGTGGAGTCCATCAAGTCAGATGTGGTTTGAATCAGAAATGTACCCCCAGTGGTTGAAGTATTTGAGTGCCTGGTCCTTAGTTGATGGCACTGCTTGGGAAGGTCGAAGAACCTTTAGGCAGTGCAGCCCCGTTGGTGGAAGCATGTAACTGGGGGTGGGCTTTGGATGTTTTATAGCCTCACCCCACTTCCGGTGTGCTCTCTGCTTTGTGTTTGTAGTTGAAGATGTGAACAGCGAGCTTCCTGCTCCTCTCGAGAACCTGCTACCATTTCTGCTTCACCATTATGGACTTCCCCTCTGCACCATAAAGCACAATGAACTCTTTTTTTTCATACTCTGTTTTTTTTTTCATAGTGTTCTACCACAGCAGCAGACGGACTAAAGCAGAAGTTGGTACCAGGACAAGGGGAATGATACCACTTGTGTTGTGAAAAACCAGACCATGCTGTTTTAGAGAAATATGAAAGTCTTTGGAACTTTGGACTAAAATAGTAGTTGACTGTTGTAAGCAGAGCTTAATGGGCCATCGTATAGGAATCTGGAAGACAGTAATTCTGGGAGTAATGGGAACAGTAGCCTGGCTCATGAGGTTTCAGGTGGGATCCATGTCAGCATCTGTTGTAGAAGCCATTCGTGTGATATTTTGGCAAAGAATCTAGTGCCTTATTTCTGATTCCAAAGAACTTTCTTAAGGCTAAATTGAAAAGTAGTGGACTCATTTCTTGGTGGAGGACATTTCAAGGCAACATAACATCTAGTCTGTGGCATACTTGTTACTGATAAGCCTTATTCAGGCTTATGGTGAAACTGAGACAGAAAGGAATACAAAATGTAGTTTGGGGAGAAAAAGGACATTAGGAAGCTTTATGTACAGCTAAGGAGTGTATGAAAAGAGAGGCTATAATTGCTGTGGAGATTAGTACCAGTTAGAAGAGGCCTTGTACTGTGCAGTGCAGCTGTTGGAAGGGTGTCCTCAGGGCAAGACTCCACACAGCTAAGCTAGCCACCTGTGAAAGGAGAAACCCTAAGGAGTTGTCTCCTTCTAGAAAGCAATCATCTGAACATACAAAAGCTGCTTCTGATGTGGTCAGAGGGAATGAGGGGCCATCCCAAACTGCCAGCCACACTTGGCAGTATTGCCCACGTGGAACCGGAAAAGACGTAACACTGGGGGCAACTCAGTGCACATTTTCCTACTGTTCCAGTGCAGAACCAGAGGCTTGTCTTTAAAGACACTGTTCTCGTTAACAGTTACAGCCTCTTTCAGCACGTCTCGATTCCATCCTTAAGCTTCCTGTTGCTCCTTTCCTCTTCAAAGTGTACTTTTTCCTTACTTCATCCTCTTCTTCATTTTGGACCTCATAAAAATAATCCATAGTAATCATCCCACAGACTCAGTATTATGCTGTCTTGAAATCTCCTGTGTGAAGTAATTAGTCCATGTATTAGTCTCTTTGTTGCTGTGATAAAGCACTACAACCAAAAGCAACTTACAGAAGAGTTTATTTTGGCTTCCAGTTCCAGAGGAAGAAGTCATGGCAGCATGTGGCCAGAGCTGGAAGCTGGCTGATCACATTATATTGGCACAACAGTGAACAGAGTAAACTAACTGGGGTAAGGCAGTAAACTCTCAAAGCCCACCCCCAGTGACATATTTACTCCAGTAATGCCTCACCTCCTAAAAGTTCCATAGGACAGCAGCAGAATACAGCCAGATTCTTTGCCAAAATATCACACAAGTGGCTTCTAGCCCAGTTGCTAATAGAGTCCTTGTTCCCTTGTGAGACCTCATAGCTGTGCCTCCACTGTCTGCTTTTTCTCAGCAATCCCATCTTCCAAGCTTCCCCTAGAACAGATGGTTAAGATCTGCTTATGGCATTCAAATTTATTGGATTTCACAGCCCTAAGTTCCCCAAGTCTTGCACATAATAGTCTAAAAGCATGAAAGCCACATGGTCAGGTTCCTCGTAAGAACATCTCAAGCAAGCCCAGTACCCCTTTCTGTTCTAGGTTGCCCTCTATTGCTCTAAGCACCATGACCCAAAGACAGTTGAAGAAAGGGTTTATTTGACTTACACTTCCAGGCCACATTCCATCACTGAAGGAAGTCAGGACAGGAACTAAAACAGAAACCTGGAAGGAATGGTGATTGCTGGCTCAGTTGCTGGCTTGCCTAACTAACTTCCTTTTATAACCCAGGACCAGGATCTAACTAACTTCCTCTTATAGCCTAGGGATGGTGCTACCCACACTGGGCTGAGCCCTCCAACACCAATCATCAGACAGTCTCTCACAGACATGACTGCAGGTCAACCTGATCTAGACCATTAATTCAGTTCCTCATATGACTAGGCTTTGTCAAGCTGACAGCTAAATCTAACTAGGACATTGGCACTTGTTTGCTCAAATCCCTTCTTGGGGGGATGTAAGCAATGTCTACCCTCTCCTGCCTTGGTCCCAACTACAAACTTGAGATTGGATTCCACTTACAGAGGTCAAGTGCTGGGATTAAAGGGGCACGGCACCATACCTTGTACAACAATACTGTTTTTGTCTTCACAGTCTCAATAACCCCTCTGCCTTTTTCTTTTAATATAATTATTTTTGTAATTATTAGTATGATCATATGATTTTTGCTATTTAAGTTGTTGATATGGTGGAATATGTTGTTTGTTTGTTGTTTTGTTCTTAGATGTTGAATCAGGGCCATCTGTATGACCATGGGTTTGGAAATATTCACTGGAACCCAGTGTTTTAAGACTTTTTTAAAAAAAATAATTAATTTATTTATTTATTTTGGTCTTTTTGAGACAGGGTCTCCCTATAGCCCCAGCTGGCCTAGAACTCACTATGTAGACCAGGCTGTCCTTGAGCTCACAGAGTTCCATCTGCCTCCCAGTGCTGGAATTAAAGGCGTGCACCACTATGCCCAGCCTTTATTTATTATTTTTCATTTTATGTGTATGAGTGTTTTGCCTGCGTGTATACAAGTACACCCATGTTGTGCAATGCCTGTGGAGGCAAGAAAAACTTCATTGGATACCCTGGAACTCGAGTTACGGATGGTTGTTAGCTGCCATGTAGGTGCTGGGAGCCGAACCCAGGTCCTCTGCTAGAGCAGCCAGTGCTCTTAACTGCAGAGCCATCTGCATCAGCCTCCTCCTTCCTGAGATTTTAAGCATGTACCACCATTTCCACATTCTGTGTTATTTTGAAAATACATTTTAGATTTTATTTTCTAATATTTGTTAAGGTAGTTTGCACCTGTATGGTATTTATTGTTTTTTCTCTAGTTTTGTTAGTAGGTCATATGGGCATCCTAGTTTGAATTAGGAAGTGCTTCCCTTTCTTCAAGCCATTGGAATCTTACCTGTTTGGAAGATCTGCTAGTGGCATCCCTTAAGTGCTCCCCACCCTTTTTTCAGTTGATAGTTATTCAGTATCTTTAATACATATATACCTGTTCATAGTATTTACCTCTGTTTGCCTTTTGGTAGATTGTTCCTCTGGTCAGTTCACCTCAGTGACTAAATTTGTGATTATGGAATTTTTAACAATATTCCTTTATGGACCTTTTTAATTGTTACTTTTTTTTCTACACAGTATTTTTTAGTCTTGAAATTTTAAAAATATTTTTAAATTATTTTTATTTTTTGTGTATGAGTGTTTTGCCTGCATGTATGTAAGTGCACCACGTGCCTGCACTGCCTGGAGAGGACAGAAGAGGGTGTCAGATCTGCTGGAACTGGAGTTATGGATGGTTGTTAGCCATCATGTGGGTGCTGGGAATTGAATCCGGGTCTGGAAGAACAGCAAGTGTTCTTAACTGCTGAGCCTTCCCTCCAGTGCCAGTTTTGAAATTTTGAAAAATGTATCTTTCTCTTTTTTATTGAATTTTTGGGTATTTCATACATAAAATCCATCTTTATACACCCTTTCCCTTTGGCACCCTCCTATAGCCCCCCACCCCCAAGTTCATACATTCTGTCATTTGTATTAGGGCCTGTTATGTAAAGTTAGTGTCCCCAGATGTCCCTCAGTGCAAGTTCATCCACCAAGGTTTAGTCAGCCTACCTAGAGTCTCTTCTTCAGATCTGCTCTTCTTCACCGAGCTGTTATCAGCTGGGTGTGGTGGCACATGCCTTTAATTCCAGCACTTGGGAGGCAGAGGCAGGTGGATCTCTGTGAGTTCAAGACCGGCCTGGTCTACATAGTGAGTTCCAGGACAGCTGGGGCTACAGGGAGACCCTGTCTCAAAAAGACAAAAAAAAAAAAAAAAAAAAAAAATGAGAGATTGGGGCCTGCTGTTCATTTCCACAGTTCTGTGCTGGGTTTTTATCTGCCTAAATTTGCATGGGTCTTGTGCATGCTGACACCGAAGAGGTTTTGTATGAGAAGGGTCCCAGGCTCCTGTAGGACTATTTCTGTATGGTCATGCACTTCCTCCTTGGCTCTTTCAATCTTTCTGTCCCCTCTTCCACAACGGTCCCTGAGCTCTAGGTGGATGGACCTTAATATAGGAAACCTGTCCAAGGACCCACACTCTGCCAACTCTTATTCTCTGTGTTTTGGCCATTTGTGGCCTTTTGTGTTCCTGACCCTCTGCTGTATGAGGGAGCTTCACTGATGAGAACTGAAAGAAGCATAGTGTTCTTTTCATCTCTTGTTGAGTCTTAGGTATAGAAATTGCATCCTAAATGTGCCACTTAGGCTTGGGCAATGAAAACTGTATTTTTCAACAATTTCAGGTGTGTGTGTGTCAGTTTGACCATGTTCCCACCGTTATCCTTTCTTACCCTTCCCCAACCTACTTGTACCTCATGTTTCCAACAAGTCCTCTCTGACTATAATGTCTGTTACTTCTCTGTCTATGTGTGGCCCACTGCAGTTGACTAAGGTTACTTCTATGAGCATGGACTGGAGTTCTTTACTTGAGCAAGGGCAGCTTTCCAGTGGGTACTCCAGTGAGGAAGATGAGTTCTCTTCACCCAGGAACCACCATATGCCTCCACAGAGAGGGACTTCATGAGCCCTCCCTCACCCATGATGGGATGTTGATGGGCCCACTCTTGTGCAGGTGTTGAGCAGGTAGCCACTGCTGCAAGTTCTTAGGTATAACAGACATGTCACATCTGGAAGCTTGCATTACACCCTTCCCATCTGCTGGCTCTTACGTTCTCCATCCCCTTCTTCTGCTGTGTTCTCTGAGCCATGGAGGTGGTGTTCATTTGGCTTCTCTGCTGCTTTGATAAAACACAGACCAAAAGCAACTTGGGGAGGAAAGCATTTATTTCATCTTAAAACTCCCAGGTCACAGCCAATCACGAGGGAGGTGAGGGCAAGAACTCAAAGCAGGAACTGAAGCAGAGAGCATTGGGGGGGGGGTGCTGCGTGGTGTTCCCTCTGGTTCACTTGGCTACTTTTGTGTCTTTCATATTACAACTCAGAGGGTCATTTACCTTGATGAATATTTCATGTGATCTTGGGAAGAACATGTAGTTTGCTATTGTTGATTTAACTATAAATTTTTTATTGATTGGTTGATTACTGATTGATTGATTGATTGATTGATTGATTGATTGGTCTTTTTGAGACAGTGTCTCCCTGTAGCCCCAGCAGCTGACCTGGAACTCACTACGTAGACCAGGCTGGCCTCAAACTCACAGAGATCCACCTGCCTCTGCCTCCCAAGTGCTGAGATTAAAGATGTGCACCACCACGCCGGGCTCCAAAATATAAATGTTTATATGAACTAAATGAGCTAAATTACAAAATTTATGTTGATATCTCTAAGTGTAGTATAATTGTGATTTTTTTTCTCCCTCCCTCTCACTATCTCTCCATTCCTTTTTTAAGTTTTTTTTGAGAAAAAGTTTCCCTGTAGCCCCAGCTGTCATGGAACTCACTATGTAGAGCATGGCCTTGAACTCACAGAGAGCCACTTGCCTCTGCCTCTGGAGTGCTGGGATTAAAGGTGTGTGCCGCCACACCCAGCCTCCTCTCCATTCCTTATTTTGAAGCAAGAACTTGCAGTGTTTACTTTTTAAATGGGCTGAAGAAATGTTTAAATGGTCCTTAAAATTTTTTCTTTCTTTCTTTTTATTTTATGTCTATAAATATTTTGCCTCAATGTAGATAAGTTCACTGGTGCATGCAGTACCCATGTAGTACAGAGAGGGATTCAGATGCCCTGGTACTGGGGTAATGGACGGTTGTTAGCCACTGTGTGGGTGCTGGGAACCGAACCCACAGTTTTCCAGTTTTCCTCTGAAAAGGCAACCACTGCTCATAACTGCTGAGTTACCTCTTCAGCCCTGAAATGGTGTTTTTGATAAGGTTTGCAGTGTATGATTTTAACCTTGTTTGATAGCCCATTGCCTGCAAGTAGGGCCCAAATCTCAGAACTTGTTAATTGTGGATACCATGTGTGGTGAGGAGGGTTCTTTTGCTACACATGAGTGCATGATCATGGGTAACCCAGAACAAATAAAGTGATTCTCTGTAAATGTGCGACCTCAAATGTGAAGCTTTTTGAATAAGGACTTTTATCACCAGCACACACAGGGAAGAGTGAAAGATGTGCACTTCAGTGGGCCTACAGTTTGCATAATCCTCATGGCTCTAGAGGTGGCTTTTGCTGTGTGGCTTTGGCACTTACGGCAAAAGTGTCCTAGTGGGCAGCAGTGATAGCACAAGAGGTTCTTGTGCTGAAGCTGGGTTAGCTGCCTTGCAGTGAGCACGGTGGCCTCTAGGAGGCGATCTAGAGTTGTGTATGAAATGGGGAATTGCTGCTGTTCCATCGGCAGCCGCCTGCCGTTTCTCCTTCGTCTTCAGTTTTCTCCTCGAGCTCTTAACGCCTCCTCTTCATTATTAATGACTAGAAGGCCTTGTTCATCAAAGTGGGAACGATCTCGTCAGCATTTTAATTTTCTAATTAAAAAAATTTTATATGTGGGGCTGGAGAGATGGCTCAGCAGTTAAGAACATTGGCTGTAATCTTGCAGAAGACCTGGGTTCGAATCCCAGCACTCACATGGCAGCTAACAACTGTGCGTAACTCCAGTTCCAGGGGCTCTGACAGCCTTTTCTGTCCTCCTCGGGCATTGTACGACATGGGTGCACTTACCTACAACCAGGCAATACACGCATACACATAAAATGAAAAATAACCAGGCATGGTGGCGCACGCCTTTAATCCCAGCACTTGGGAGGCAGAGGCAGGTGGATCTCTTTGAGTTCGAGGCCAGCCTGGTCTACATAGTGAGTTCCAGGACAGCTGGGACTACAAGGAGACCCTGTCTCAAAAAAGACAAAAAAGAAAAAGAAAAATAACAAAATATTTAAAATTTTTTTTGTGTGTATGAGTGTTTTGCCTACATGTATGTAGGCTCAGTGGTGTCATGCAATGTCCACAGAGGGCATCAAATCTCTTGGAACTAAAGTTCCTACTGCTGTTAATAGCTATGTGGGTGCTGGGAGCCAAACCCAGTTCTTCTGGAAGAGCAGTAAGTACTCCTAACTGCTGAGCCATCTTTCCAGCCCCTCTTACAGTTTTAAAACTTTTGTCTAATATCCCAAATGGTGTTGGCTTATAAATGATACAGCCAGCTTGGCTGGTCTGTATTAACTTTGCCACTCCAAATTAGTATACTTGTACATGTTTTGGTTGGCTTAATTTGAAAGAGAGCAAGATTCTAAGAAGCTCCCTGAGTTTTCTTTCATAACTTTTTATAGTTAGTGTGTTTGATAGTGGCCTTTTTAACTTCTAAGAGATGGGTAATTAGTTAGTTCTGACTAATCTTTTTACCACTATCTCCTATGCGGGTGATCTGTTCATATCAATTGGGTTTCATATCCTGGATTGAATGCAAGGAAGCCTGGCCTGCCTCATTAACTAGTATGTCAGCATAGGCCTCATCATCCCAAGCACATGATAAGGATGAGGTGAAGGACTGCTCATTCATGCAACTGTTGGTCAGGATGACATATAACTGTCTTTCTGCATTAGGTCAGGTCATAGTGATCACTGCATTTCTTAAGGCAGAGGAACTTGGCTGCATGGCCCTAGTTTTGTTCATTTTGGAATGGGTCAGACGTGAGGATAGGGTGTGCACTCTGATGGTGCTGAAGTCCCCATTACCTACTTGGTGAAGGGAAGGAATGAGAGGGTGTTCATATAGTAGTTCTCTGAGTTATGTATATGAAGTCCCTGAGTGAATGCAGTGAGAGAGTGTATGTATCTGGGTATGGAGGAAGCTATTGGAGACAGATGTGCCTGTGCAGAGGGAAAAGGGGGAAGATGGTGATATAGTTATCAGGTGTAGGAGAGGCTTGTGGCAGACAGGCAGACAAGGTTGAGTATGTCTTGAAAATGCCCAAAGGAAGGATTGTCAAGGATGTCATCTGGAGTGGGTTTAGGGGAGATGAGCTAGTTTAACAGGATCTTTTAAGGCACACATGGTATCTCTCCTGCAGTTACACGCCCATGAGAGTATGGTTAAAGGAAGCTAAGAGTCCAGATTTAATATTAATATTTAATATTCTGTGGAATGGAGAGGTCACTTTGTGGTCCTTGCGTGCATACAATAGCCATGTTGTATTGCAACAGAAAATCTGGTGTTTCTTTTTGAGAGTTAGGATTAGGCTAGAAAGGTAGCTCAGCTGTTAAAGGCCAAGGCTAACAACCATAAGGTCAAAAATTTGGTTCCCTGCAACCACAACTTAGAGTCAAGGCCAAATTCAGACCAGTTTCTCTGACTGTATTGAATGGAGGAGTGAAAAGATGTGAACTCATGAGACCCATCCTGGATCCTAACACTGTGCAGCCTAAGTCCACAGTGGGATTCTTTGTCTCATTTGTGTGTCTTGGTAGTAGGTGAACTTCAACCTCCAAAATTCACACACAGGTAAAATATTTACAGAAATTCACTCTGTTGCTTGTGGGTAACAAATTCCCATGCACCCGTATGTAGGAAGAAGTTCTCCTAACCATACATGATATGCAGAATTAATAATCTCTGAGATTTGCAGGCAATGGGCTTTTAAACCAGGTTAAACTTATGTAATATAAACCTTGTTAAAATGAACGCTTCGTGGGCTGGAGAACACTGGCTGCTCTTGCAGAGGACCCAGGTTTGGTTCCCAGCACCTATGTGGTGGCTAACAACTGTCTGTAACTCCAGTTCCAGGGAATCTGACACCTTCTGGCCTCCTTGGGCATTACACAACTTCGTATTATTACTTACATATATGAAGATAAAGCACTTATAAAAATTAATTACTTAAGGGGCTGGAGAGATGGCTCAGCAGTTCTTGACTGTTCTTGCAGAAGATCCAGGTTCAAATCCCAGCACCCACATGGCAACTAACAACTGTCCGTAACTCCAGTTCCAGGGGATCCGACAGTCTCTTCTGTCTTCTGTGGGCATTGCACGACATGGGTGCACTCACCTATATGCAGGCAATACACACATACACATAAAATAAAATAATAAAATTTTTTTAAATTAATTTTTTTTTAAAGTCAGATGTGGTTGTGCGTGCCTTTAATCCCAGCACTTGGGAGGCAAATGCAAGTAGATCTCTAGAGAGCAAGGCCAGCATGTTCTACATTGTGTAGAAAGAAAGAAAGAAAGAAAGGAAGGAAGGAAGGAAGGAAGGAAGGAAGGAAAGAAAGAAAAGAAAGAAAGAAAGAAAGAAAGAAAGAAAGAAAGAAAGAAACCAAAAACAGCAAGAGAGGAACATTTTAGCATTCTCAAGTCCATCAACCAAATAAATAAACACTGCAAAGTCCTGCTTCAAAAAAGAATAGAGTGCTAGAGAGGTGGTTCAGCTGGTAACAGTACTGGCTGCTCTTCTAGAAGACCCAGGTTAGGTTCCCAGAACATGGCTAACAACTGTTCATAACTCCAGTTATGGGGAATCCAATACCCTTTTTTACCCTCTGCAGACATCACGTGTGTGTTCACTTACATGAGTGCAAAACACACACATAAAATGAAACAAAACACCATATGAATGGCCTCTAGCCCAGTTTCTAATAAAGTCCTTGTTCTCTGAAACCCAATAAGCTAAGCCTCCACTCTCCATATAATTCTCAGCACTTCTGTCTTCTGGGCTCCCGATAGAACAGCTTGTTCAGCTCTGCTTAGAGCATTTTACCACTTTTGTAGTCCAGAGTTCCTAAGTCTTCCCCATTCTTCATAAAACTGTTGTCAGATTCTTCACTGCAACAACTCATTTTCTAGCATTAGCTTCTGTGTTAGTTAATTTTTGTTGCTGTCATAAAGTCCGTGACCAAAGCAACTCATGGAGGAAAGCATTTCTTTTGTTTAGGGTTCCAGAAGGGGAGTCCATAATGGCGGGGGAGGTGTGGAGAAGGTGGCAGGACCAGAAAGGAGAGAACAGGAACTGGAAATGGGGCATGGCAGTGAACTCTGAATGTCTGTCCCCAGTCATGTAGTTCCTGTAGAAAGGAACCACCTCCTCAAGGTTCCATAACCTCCCCAAACAGTGCTATCAACTGTGGGGACCAAGTGTTTGAATTCTTGAGTGTTCAGGGAGCATTTCTCATTGACGCACCACAGTCACATCTTTTTATCTTGTTAAGTAGTTAATTTTACAGTGTAAGCTGATTTTTCTCAGTGGAGACTCTTATTTTCAGGTGCTGTATTAATTTCTTTTCTCATTGCTGTGACAAAATGCCTGGCAGGAAACAGGAGAGGGAAGGGCTTATTTTAGCTTACAGTTTGAAAGGATACAGTCCTTCATGGCAGTGATGGATGGTACAGGAGTGAGCTGATCACATGGTATCCACAGTCAGGAAGCAAAGCCTGAGCAGAATAGCGGCTAGGCTATAAGGTCTCAAGGTCTGGGGGTTTGATACAGATGGCTTTACCCCCTAAAGGCTTTAAAACCTTCCCAAAGATCACTACCAGCTGGGGAGTGAGTGATGAAACAAACACGAACCTCTGGGTGATATTTCACATTCAAAGTATAACAGGCAACACAGGTCATTAGGAATTGGACTATATTGGGGCTGGAGGGATGACTCGGTGGTTAAAGACACTGTCTGCTCTTGCAGAGGACCAGGGTTCAATCCCCAGCACCCACATGGTGCCTAACAATCATCCATAATTCCAGTTCCAGGGGATCTGATGCCCTCTTCTGACCTCTGTGGGCACTGTACAACATGGGTACACTTAAAGACATGCCGTCCATACACTCATTCACATAAAATTTAAAAATTGGTCTATAGATGTCTTTTTAAAGTGGCCTCTGTCTCTACAGTTCAGGCAGCAAATGGTCATGCCCCAATTGCTAATTTATGGAAATTGTCTTTAGTTTTTGGCATTTTGTTTACCTCATAACTGAAAAGCATTGATATGTTTTAGAAAATATTACCTTATTTTTCACAGAATATTGGAAATTGCAAGACAGTTGTGGCTCCATATAAGTTTGGAAAGTTGTGACTGTTAAAAGGTCTCTTTGACATTCCTGGGATGACTGTAAATAAAATTGGAAGAGGTGACATTTTGTTTCCTCCATCTGTTCTTTCTGTCTTTACTCTGCCTTTCCCCTTCTCTCCAAAGATAGGAGTTTTGCTATTATTGTTTTTTACTTTAGTTTTATGTGTATGAGTCTTTTGCCTGTATGTATGTAAGTGCACTCGTGAGTGCAATGCCTGTGGAAATCAATAGAGGATATCAGTTCCCTATTAGCTGCCGTGTGGGTGCTGGGACCTGAACCTGGATTCTCTACAAGAGCAATCAGTGCTCTTAGTCATCTCTCCAGCTCTGTGAGCAAGAATTGGACAGACTTAATTAAGGACAGGCAGACTTAATGACTTCTGATGTCAGTGCTCTCTGTAGTGTAGGTGATAAAACGTCATGACCAATGTTTCAGTTGCTTTTCTATTGCTGTGATAAAATTTCCATGACCAAAAGCTACTGAAGGAAGTGTTTATTTTGACTAATGGTTCCAGAGGGCTAGATGTCCATAATGGTGGGGAAGGCGTGGTGGTAGGGACAGGAAGCTGAGAGAACAAATCTTTTTTTTTATTGTATTTATTATTTTTATTTTATGTGTATGCGTGTATTGCCTGCATGTAGGTAAGTGCACCCATGTCGTGCAATGCCTGTGGAGATCAGAAGAGTCTGTCAGATCCCCTGGGACTGGAGTTACGGACAGTTGTTAGCTGCCATGTGGGTGCTGGGATTCAAACCCAGGTCTTCTGCAAGAACCACCAGTGTTCTTAACCCTGAGCCATCTCTCCAGCCCCGAGAAGGACAGAGACAGATACTGGAAGTAGGGCAAGGTATACCTCTGAAAGTTCAGCCCCAGTGATGTATTTCCTCCAGCAAGACTCCATGTCCTAAAACTTCCTTAATATCCTCAGGCAGTGTCTCCATCTTGGGGACAAGTGCTCAAATACCTGAGCCTGTGGAGGGCATTTTTTATTCAAACCACCCCAACAGGTATAATACAGATGTTCTCTAGACAAATTCTAAAAGAATTTGAGTGCGCGAATGTCGAGCAACATATCGTAGTCCCAGGGCCCAAAAATGAGCGGAGAGATCCTATTCTGCTGTGTCCTATTGAAGTTGCTCAGTCCTAGATGTCGAACTGCTGTGTCATCAAAGAAATGTTCATAGACTACAGAATTAGTGTTAGTCGAGTATGGACTCCTTGTGCTGTCAGTTTCACTTACATATGTCATTCTCATTCATATGTGGGATGTTCAGGACTCAGTGACCTTTGAGGATGTGGCTGTGAACTTCACCCAGGAAGAGTGGGCTTTGCTGGATTCTTCTCAGAAGCATCTGTACAAAGATGTGATGTTGGAAACCTACAGGAACCTCGCTTGTGTGGGTAAGAATGTCACGTAGTCATGAAAGCACGAGTGTTAGCGATGCTGTTCTCTTTCTGACATGAGGGAAAGGTAGAATTTGTTAAAAAAAGTAAAGATTCCCAAGTACATTGAAGCTAGAAAATATGTTTTATGTAAATTCTTGTAACTTATAGTAATTTTTCTGGGCCTATATTTTAGGAAACAAGTGGGGAGACCAGAACATTGAAAACCAATGCAAGACTCCTTGGAGAGCTCTAAGGTAATTTGCATGCACAAGTGGAAGCAGATCACCATGCGGAAATCTTAGTGTGTTATGAATTGAAGATCAAACAGAGAAAGTAAATAAGCATAACTTTAAATTCGTTCACCATTTGACAAATTTGACAATTTATATTGTATGTCGTTGAGTTTAGGAAAGTGACTCAGTGTCTGGAAAACATTTTACTTGGAAACAGTTGTATGGAATACCATGTATAAATGTTGCAGTTTTCATAATAGCTCTGTAGGAACCATATCACAAAAACACTAGTCCATTTACTTGTGTTTTTTTGGTCTTTTTGAGACAGAGTCTACCTATAGCCCCAGCTGGCCTGGAACTTGCTCTATAGAGCCCAAGGCTGGCCTTGAACTCACAGAGATCCCCATGCCTCTGCCTCCTGAGTGCTGGGATTAAAGGCATGTGCCACTATGCCCAGCTTCATTTAGTTTTAACCATTCAGATATACCAGAAAGTATATAATTTTCCTATTTGGAACAATATGTACGTCCAAATCCAAATAAAAAGGAGTCACAAAAACAGCTTTTTAGTTTGATATTACTATTGCTTTGATAAACACCATCACTAAAAGCAACTTGGACAGGAAAGAGGTTATTTCAGGTACAACTTGCAGTGCGTCCTGGAGGGAAGCCAAGGGATGAACCTGAAGGTAGGAACTGAAGCAGAGTCCCTGGAGAAATGCTGCTTACTGACTTGCTTCCTCTGGATTGCTCAGCTACTTTTCTTATATAAGCTAGGTGCTCCTGCCCAGGGGTTGCAAAACCCACATGGGGTGGGACTTTGTACATCAGTCATCATTCAAGAAAATGCCTCAGTTTGAGAGGCATTTCATCAGCTGAGGTTCCCTCTTCCCAGGTGACTCTAGTTTGTGTCAGTTTGTCAACGCCAACCAGCACAACAAGTAATGTGTTTATCATTGTTTTCTTAGAAGGTACATGTGGAAAGAGTGTATGAAAGTACAGAAGGTGGTCAGTGTGAAGAAATCATCACCAGAAACCACATCGTAATATGACTACAGAAATTCCTTCTGGGGCAAGCATTGCTATGCTTCCCTTTAATCCCATACTCTGAAGGCAGAGGCAGGTGGATTTTTCTGATTCAAAGCCTGCCTAGTCTAAATAGCATGTTTCAGGCCATCCAGAGGTGATAGGGAGACCCTGGCTTAATCTAGAGTAAAAGCATGGTGGTATGAGAAAGATTGAAACATGCAGTATAAAGGTAAACAGTATTGAAAAACCATAAATTCTGTCACAATTATACAGATACGTCGAAATGTATAATGTGCATAGACTTTATAAATATGAGATGTATCTAAAGTCCTTATCTTTTCCCAGTTCGTTTGAAGTACATCAGACACCCAACTGTGGAGAAAAAGTCTATGAACACAAGGAATACGGGAAGCCCTCTGTTTGTCTTTCATTGTGCACTCGTGAAAGAACTCCCAGTGTAGCAATCTGTCGAGAGCGTAAACAATTTGACAGACCATGGACATTGTTTAGTTTTCTTGAAAGTTACAAAAGAATTCATACAGGAGAAAAGCCTTATAAATGTAAACAATGTGGTAAATCCTTCATTTATTTTTCTTTACTTCAAATACATGAAAGAACTCACACTGGTGAAAAGCCCTATACATGTAAAGAATGTGGGAAAGCCTTCAGACGTCTCAGCAACCTTCAAGTGCATGAAAGAAAGCATAGTGGAAAAAAGCTATATAAATGTAAATTGTGTGTTAAGTCTTTCATTTCGCCCTGTTTACTTAAAGTGCATGAAGCAGCTCATACTGCAGAGAAGCCTTATAAATGTAAGAAATGCACAAAAGACTTTCTTTATCGCTGTTTACTTAAAATCCATGAAAGATCTCATGATTCGGAAAAATCCCATGCCTGTAACCAGTGTGGTAAAGCTTTCAAAAGTCGCAATTCCCTTCAAAGCCATAAAATAACTCATATTGTGGAAAAACCCTATTCATGCAAGCAATGTGGTGAGGCCTTTAGAAGTCGCAATACCCTTTTAAGACATAAAACAACTCATACTGGGGAAAAGCCATATGAATGTAAACAGTGTGGTAAGTCTTTCATTTATCCCTCTTTACTTAAAATGCATGAAAGATCTCATACTGGGGAGAAGCGCTTTGTCTGTAAACAGTGTGGTGAACCTTTCTTTAGTCGCCATTCCCTTCTAAGACATAAAATAACTCATACTGGGGAAAAGCCTTATGAATGTGAACAGTGTGGTAAGTCTTTCCTTTATCCCAGTGCACTTAAAACTCATGAAAGATTTCATACTGGGGAAAAACCCTATGCTTGTAAACAATGTAGTAAAACCTTTAGAACTCGCTATTCCCTTCGAAAACATAAAATAACTCACATTGGGGAAAATCCCTATGCCTGTAAACAATGTGGTAAGTCTTTCATTTATCCCTCTATGCTTAAAATGCATGAAAGATGTCATACTGGGGGAAAACCTTATCCCTGTAAACAATGTGGTAAGGCCTTCAGAAGTCGCCATTCCCTCCAAAAACACAAGATAACACATACTGGGGAAAAACCTTATGAATGTGAACAATGTGGTAAGTCTTTCCTTTATCCCAGTGCACTTAAAACTCATGAAAGGTCTCATACTGGAGAAAGACCCTATAAATGCGAACAGTGTGATAAAGGCTTCGGAAGTAGTCATTCCCTTCAAAGACATAAAATAACTCATACTGGGGAAAAGCCTTATAAATGTAAACAGTGTGTTAAGTCTTTCCTTTATCCCTCTTTACTTAAAACGCATGAAAGATCTCACACTGGGGAAAAACCCTATAAATGTGAACAGTGTGGTAAAGCCTTTAGAAACATCTATTCTCTTCCCAATCATAAAATAACTCATACTGGGGAAAAGCCGTATGTCTGTAAACAATGTGGTGATGCGTTCAGATATCACCATTCCCTTCAAAGACATAAAATAACTCACACTGGAGAAAAGCCTCATGAATGTAAGCAATGCGGTAAGTCTTTTATTTATCCTTCTTTACTTAAAATGCACGAGCGATCTCATATTTGGGAAAAAGCCTGTGCTGGTCAATAATGTGGAAAAGTCTTCTAAGTGTGAAAGAATTCATATTAGTGGTAATACTTGATCATTCTAAACAATGTGGTAAAGCCATTCATTAGATGTCACAAATGAAGAAACCCATACTGTGGAAACACCTTATGATTGTTAACAATGGTAAAATTTTTCAGTGTTACAGTTCTCTTCAGTTATACAGGAATCCAAATGTGAGAAATACTGTGAATTTAATAATGTGGTAAATCCCATCATTGTATGAAATACCTATTGCTGGAGCAAAACTATGTTTCCTAAGGCATCAAAAATGTAATGATAGCAGACAAATTCTGTGAATGTAAATAATGTGAAAACTTTCAGATTTTCCTGTGTCCTTCAAATGTATGGATAAATTCATTGTAATAAATTTTTTTCTGAATGTTAAAAATGCTTAGACCTTTATTGTTGTTGTTTGGGATCATTGAAGAACTCACTATAGAAAAGTCCTATTAATGAAATAAATATTAAGACCTTCAGTGCCATTTTATATGAAAAAAAAAACCCCTCATTTTGTAGAAAAATCCTTTGAATGAACAAAATGTGCATGTACTTTCTGTCATATCCAACCATTGTTGCTTGATGGTTCATAATGGACATAGACCTTCTGTATTAGTTACTTTTCTGTTGCTGTGATAGGAACACTGACCAAAGCAACTTATAGAAGGAAGAGTTTATTTGAGCTTATGGTTCCAAAGGGATAAGAATCCATCATGGTGGGGAGGCACGGCAGCAGAGGTGACTGGAGGAGGAGCAGAAGTTAAAGTCACACATCTTCAAGCAGGCACAGGAGGCAAGAGAGCAACTCCAGATCCAGCAAGGCTTAAGAACTCTCTAAGTCTGCCTTTAGTGATGTGCTATACCTTCTAAAACCTCTCAAAACAGCATCACCAACTGGGGACAGAATGTCCAAATACTTGGAGCCTGTTGGGGACATTCTCATTCAAACCACCACATTCCACTTCCTGGCCCCCACAGGCTCATGACCATATAAAATGCAAAATGCATTTAATCCAGCCTTATAAGTCCCCCTAGTCTTTACCAGTCTCAAAACTATTTAAAAGTCCACAGTCTAAAGTCTCTTTGAGACTCAGGGCAGTCTCTTAACTGTAAGCCCCTGTAAAATCAAAGGACAAATCACATACTCCCAACATACCGTGGCACTGAATACACATTCCCATTCCAAAAGAGGAATGGAGGCATAGTGAAGAAATACCAGACCAAAACAAGACTGAAAACCAGAAGGGAAAACACCAAATCCAGTAGCTACATTGTTGAACGCCCCCCAAGCCCACCAGGCTTGGGTCTTCAACAAGAAGGACACTCAGGCAAAAGTCTGAAGTTTTGCGAGGAATTTATTAAAGGGAAGGCAGCTACAGCTCAGAGAGAGATCTCCAGAAGGAACTCTACTATGGGGTCCCACAGGTCCTTTTTATCTGACTTGGAATTGGGGTTACCTAGGTGATTTTTACTAACAGAAATAAAAAAGTTACTATGGCTACAGCATGTAGCCGCATCTTCCAGAAGATCTAATTTATTATACAGGTACAGCCTGTCAGCTCTGGCCGCTGAAGCAGAGAGCTCAGAAGCTCTTAAAGTGGCACTCTTCTCATTTCCAATGCTTATGTCAAGCATGGCTCCCGACATTTCCCCCTTTCTTTTTATATTTTTCAAAGCTAATGTGCATGCCAAGACCGGGATGGAAAGACCGTGCCTGTCTTAGGTCGTCCTCTGCCAGAGTACAAGCCGTTGGGGGTGGCCGGCGTCCTGCTTTCCTGTAAGAGGATCTTACCTGTCACTGGCTAACCAGCCTCCGGAAAGCTCCCATCAATTGGCCATGGCCTTGGGGAAGAAACAGGAAATTACGCTGTGGCACGGTGCCCCTGAGATAGAAATTTGTGCCACTGAGCTAGAAGTTTGAATTTTGGACCGAATTTGAATTGTAGGATCGCATTTTGAATCGAACTGCTGAGCGGAGGCTGAGCTTAGGCTGTGTAGGCCTAATTCCCCCCTCCAAGCATAAAAAGGACCCCAATGTGGTGAAGGGAAAATAGCAAAGGAACTAACAACAGAAGGGCACATAGGGTGTACAGAAAGGAAGGAGCAATACATAAATGATCAGAACAGTGGTGCACAAATCATGTGGAACAGTCAATCAATCAAATAGGGTGTTGAATCATAGCCAAAGTCCAGAGAAGTAGAAAGGTGGGCACCAGGCGGTGTAAACAGTCCAAAGGAAGCATGGGAAAAGCCCAGGCAAAGAAGAGCAGGATGGTGACATCAGTCGGTGCAACACGATGACACAGGCGGCGTAGAGGCCAGAGATTCCGCTAATCGAACAAAGCATTCAGGTACCCAACGTGCACTGTCAGCATCCTGCGGAAAAAGCAGAAACATGCCCTCTCCCCGTGCCACTATGAAGTGGCCATTAGCAACAGAGGAGGTACTGTCATTGGAAGTGCCAACAAATCAACAAGGCAGGGGGCTTTTGTCAACGATTAGTGCCTCGTCGAAGGAAAGGTTGGATAGAGGGAAGGAAACCTTGATTAGGACAGGGTATTGTGACACATCTGTAAGTCAGTGTCTACTATAACTTAGGTTATGATCGCAGCTATGTTAACCCGTAATTGCAGCAACATTTTCCTTTTGAAAATGCAGAGCAGAAAAGATAACTGCAGCAGCCCACTTGTGGGCCTGCCGCTGCAGACAACGAAAAACACAGCGGCAACCGACAAACAGTATGCAAAGAACAATCATCAAGGTAATCAAAGAAAATCCAGAACGATGTAAAATACTCTGAAACCATCCACGAGGATCAAGACCAGAGAGAGTATTAGCTAAAGAAGTAGCTATCTGATCAATAGAAGTAGCTGAAGGCAGTTCTTCTGAAAATGCTGCAAAGATTTCTTCCTGTAATTGCATCTCATTAAATGTTGCATTATCCATTTTTCCCTGAATGTACAGTTCTAAATTATGCCACTCATAAAGAGAAGTGTTAAACTTATAAGGAGTAATGCAAATATGGGAATTCCAATCACATACATATTGTACAGTTTTCTGCAATTCCAAGAGCTTACTACCTAACCAATGAAATCCGCTTTGTAAAGCTGCGATTTCATCTTGTGAGCATTCACCTGAGTTTGGTGTGTCCAGAGCTTGAGAGTTATCATGCCAATGCTCGACAAAAGTCTGTGTTTGAGCAGATTTCTGAAGTGCCACACCAGCAGTAGTAGCAGTAGCAGCCAAAGCAGTAAGTCCTAAAATAGCAGCAATAATCAGACCAATCATGCATTTACCATGCCGTAACAATCTTTTGAAAAATCTCAGAATCAATCCTTGAGCAGGACTGCTTTCCCAGGAATGATGCATTTTCACAGGAATCCATAAAGAATTTCTTTGAGTCAAGATCATAACAGAGTCAAAAGGTGGATCAAAGGCTATAGAGTTGTTAAGACAAGTATACAAACGACAATTTTGACAAGTTAAATTCATGTCCCAAATGACCACATGTCCAATTAAGATTACTAGAGGAAAGTGGACACAAGCTGACACATCTTAATTTTTAACTTTAGTAAAGTCATAAAATATTTTATCATAAGTAATAGTAAAGGTTCCATCAAAGATTTCTACAGGCTTAAGAGTGGCTAGCAATTTCCAAATATGCATTTGAGGAGGATATACTGTATGTCCCATTCTCAACTGAGGTCGAGGATTAGCTATGCCTCCATCCACCCAACTCAATATTAGCTGTATTGAACTTATCTTTCATGGGAATAACATCATGTAGATCACACTTAGAGACAAAGTCCTTATAATCCACACAGTCTTGTAACCAATTCCCTACAGGACCCCAATCAATCCAAGTATGATTCCAGGACCTATAAACTTTGCCAATTAACCCTTTACAATATTGTCATATCAAAGATTGTTGTTCAGAAATCTGAGCATAAGAAAACCTTTCACACTCTGGGAGCGATGGAGCAGCTGTAGTCTCATATTCATTCCACTCAGAACCTATTGACAGGGCAGAAAACCGTAGTACGTCTGGATGGCTACAATTTGTTCTACCTTCCGGGACAACCTAATGTTGCTGTTTTATAGGATAGCAAGGAGGAACTCCAAAGCACATAATCTCAGTAGTGATGAATTGAGTATAATTAAAAACTGTTCCTTCTTCATCAGGAAAATCCGGCTAACCTGTTCCATAAGGAGGTGACAAAACATTCATAGGAAAAGTAGGAACCACAATAGCAGGCTCTTTCCAAGTATAAGGACGAAGAAGAGGAGGATTAGGTACATGAGCCCAATAAATGTTCTCAGTTCCAACAGCAGAAATCCAAATGAATAGAAAAAGTGTGATGAAAAACAGGTTGCCTTTATGGGAGGAAGACATGGCTATAGACGATAGCAGTAGTGGATTTCAAGAACAGAGCAATAAAGCCCGTAAGATCTAAACACAAAGTAAAACAGTAAGGTTAGCAGTCCTAAAGAAATGCAGATAAAGTTAAACTCGAAACACTATAATAAGACGAAGTCAGTATGAACAATCTCTGGGTTAAAGTTGTAAACTGTGAAGGAAACATGAATGTGAAGGCATGCTCCAAGGTGTACTCACCAGGAGTGGAAGCCAGAGAATATTATGTCAAAGAGGGCGTCATGGAGGATATCCTAACAGTACTAGAGAAGTTCACTTTTCCTGTTGAGAAGGACCATAGCGTTTGCCACACTGACAATATTGTTTCCTTGACTGTTGGTGCAACCTGTCATGAACTGGGCCGATGTTAGATCAATGTCTGATATAATCAGACAAGGTTCCTTTCTTTCTATATGCTTTCAGAACTGCCTGACAGGTAACATTTGCATTTTTATAAGCCAAACGCTTCACAAGCCGTGTATTAGCCTTACAGCTGACGAAAAGCCTAGACACAAAGTCCTGATATAACTCATTAGGACCCTGTTTGATCTTAGCCAGGTCCTCAGTCTGCTGTCCAGTATTGGGCAGCTCATTCCAGGCCTTTTTTGCTGCAACATTAGCTTGAGCATAAACGGCATTAGGGAAACTTAGCTGCTGCGCCGTCTCCTTATATTGGCCTTCACCTGCAAGCATATCAAAAGTAACAGGAATATGTAGATGTCTATTTAGGTCAGCTGTAGCCAGACAGAATTTGCTAAAATGTGACCTCCATATAAAATATTCTTCCATTGACAGACAATCTCTGGCCAGTGATTTCCAATCATTAGGAGGCAACTCTTCAGTAGGCAGGGAATCTAACACAGCCCGAGTAAAAGGAGCTGTAGGGCCTTGCTGCATACTAGCACATTTAAAGGTTTGTAATGACTTGAACTGAAATAGAGTATCTCCATTACCCTGACTGTCATTAGGCTCCATAATTGACATGAAGCCTGAAACATCCTCTCCAGCAGCAGTTGCCTGCTGCACAATCTTTTGTAATGGAGACATTGAAGATGATGTACAAGACACAGAAGGATTGTATACCACAGGCATAGCAACAGAGTTGCCTTGCATCATCTGAGAAGGCACACAGACCTAAGTGTGAGTAGACGTAGGCTGTATCTGGGTGTTCTTTTCAGGCTGTATTTGTATTATGGAGGGAGACAACTTAGCTTGTAACTGTGAGGCTGAAGCCTCAGTAGAGGACTCAGAGGTCTCCTCAGGGTGGTCTCACAAGGTATCAGACAACCCCCGAGACCTCTCTAGTTTATTGCCTGCAGAAGACTGAGCAGGACAAGTTAATACCCCATGCTCAGCAAGTTTTTCCTTTTCTGGCCCGGACATCAAGCAATCTCGAACGAGAGACCAGAGTGTGAAAGTCTCCTCTGGGACCTGTAACGGCCCTTGCTTAATATAGTACACCTGTAACTCTGCACCCACTTTATGCCATACATCCAGTGTCAAGGGACCCTGTTCAGGAAACCAAGGATAGACTTCCTCAAGCAAGTCCACAAAATCATTCATTCCTTGTGAACTGAATATCACACCTTGTTCCTGAAGTATATGCTTGAGCCATCCCATAGTCCTGGGAAAAAAGAAAGAAGCAGAAATATCCTATAAGGCAAAAGTGAATTAAAAATCGTTAGCAAAGGTGGAAGGCAAAAGTTTTCTTGCTCGTCCTCCAAAGTCTGAAGACAGAGAGTCCTGTTGAGTGAAAGAAGTACACATGTACCAAGCAGGGGTGGTCCAAAGTAACATACAACAAACAAAAAGAAAGGAGAGAGAGGACACACCTCAGGTCTAGATACATACAAGAGTAACACAAACATAGGTTGTCAAGGTAACAGAAAACACATCCATGGAACAATAAGGTGACAACAGGTAACCATGGAGACACAAACAAACTTAACAGTTGAAGTAAAACGAACAAGTCAAAAATTTATGACTGATATCAGTAGCCTAATTGTAATTTTTAAAGTGCGCACAATATTTATTGACGTCTTTTGCAAAATCATGGAACCTGGAAAAGAGTAAAATAGATTCAAGAGCTCATCACAAGTGATTCCTGCCACAAATCACCCGTTCATTACTACCTGTAGCTCCTGCCACGAGCTACCTGTAGAGCTCCTAGACTCATCACAAGCGGCTTCTGCCACAAACCACCTGTTCAGAGGACTCCTCACAAGCAACTTCTGCCACAAATTACTTGTTTAGAGTGCTCAGGATGCCACCTCACATACCTGAGCCACTGACCTGTGCTGTCGGGAAAAGAAAGACAAAGGAAGGTTCCAAAAATGCCATTATTCACACAGAGCCGTGCCAGGCTCAAACTGAGGGAAATTTGTTAAATGGTACCATCAAACCAAATTGAAACAAAACATGTTGGGAATGGCACTCAACGCAGATCTGCAAAAGGCACAGTGTCGACATCACGTGGGCATGCCAATTTTACGTCCCAAAGCATTGCTGTGGACGGCCCTGGTCAGCGTCCAGAACAGCCCTCAAACTGTTCCCTATTAGATTAATCTGCAGCAGAATTTGAATTCCCCGTCTGCTTCTGCAAGACACTGCATGATCAATCTAGGTTTAGGTCACCCATTAAGGGACCCAAGGAGACTGACCCCTGAGGTGGAAGCCTTTTTAGCCAAAGAAAATCCTGCATGCCAAGGCACTAAAACATGCAAGCTGCTCTCAGTTCCTTTCACAGAGTCAAGAGGGTCAGTCTGAACCTGGAAAATTCTTGAGAACAGAAGTTTGTGAGAACTAGCATGAGTCTGAACAAAAAGGACCAGTTTCTGCCCAGAGTCAGCTTCTCACATTTCCATCCTATTCAACATAAGTTTGAAATGACAAGCAAGAGACATCAGGCAGAAAACATCTTTAACAGGACAGTCCATTTTTAATATCTAGGTCTAATTTTCTGCACCAGAATTTAAAGTTAGCCATCTGTGTCTGCTTTCTCCCTGAACTCTGAATGCCGGGAACCAGGTAAGGAGGAGGAAACTTTGAATAAAAAACTCTGCAAACTTGCTCTAAGACTTTACACCTCACCTCCTCATGAATTTCATAAAGATTAATCGTCTTTCTAGATGTATGAAAAAACTGGCTTGGAAACAAGCTCCTTGGACACTATTCAGCAAACACTCTAACAAATGTCCAAGTAGCCCAGAAGTCAAGTGAAACTTCTTCTCCTGTCTGAGATGCCATTTTTACTTTTTTCCTGACTCTGTCCCCTACTCTAAAATCTAAAAATCTCATACCAAGAGCCCATAAACCAAACCCTGAAACTTGAAACCTATAACTATGAAAAATATACTGAAGGAAAGAAGGGAAAAGGACATACTTACCTAACAAAAGCATACTTACCTAAAAAACAATTTTTCCTCCAAAAATCTTTCTTGAGCAGCCTGGTGCTGGGGGTCTTCGAGCCCCACATTGGGCGCCAATTGTCGAACGCCCCCCCCCAAGCCCACCAGGCTTGGGTCTTCAAC
Source organism: Nannospalax galili (assembly GCF_000622305.1). Taxonomy (NCBI): domain Eukaryota; kingdom Metazoa; phylum Chordata; class Mammalia; order Rodentia; family Spalacidae; genus Nannospalax; species Nannospalax galili. Next base: position 9,386 of record NW_008335660.1, on the reverse strand, counting down.
AAGAAGGACACTCAGGCAAAAGTCTGAAGTTATGCGAGGAATTTATTAAAGGGAAGGCAGGTACAGGTTGGAGAGAGATCTCCAGAAGGAACTCTACTGTGGGGTCCCACAGGTCCTTTTTATCTGACTTGGAGTTGGGGTTACCTAGGTGATTTTTACTAATAGAAACAAAAAAGTTACTTGGCTACAGCACGTAGCCACATCTTCCAGAAGATCTAATTTATTATACAGGTACAGCCTGTCAGCTCTGGCCGCTGAAGCAGAGAGCTCAGAAGCTCTTAAAGTGGCACTCTTCTAATTTCCAATGCTTATGTCAAGCATGGCTCCTGACACTCCATGTCCAACTTCAGGGGTTTTGCTTCCAAAGGGCTTAGATGGCCCAGCCTTTCCAGTTTTGCTGCCTGCAACATGCATCTCTCTCTTGGGCTGGTACCACTCCCTGAATGCAGGTTTTCTTGGCAGATGCCTCATAACTCTGTCATCAATAACATCTTCTTGAGGTCTCTATTGCCAACCAAGCTTCACTTTCACAGCTTCACATAATGACCTATCAGGGCCTTCTTTATGCAGGGGTACCCTAGCCTCAGCTGCTCTCTGAAACTGCAGTGAAAAACAGATGACCATTCACTCTTCCATTTTTCATATGGAAAAATGGCCTCTAAAGCCAGCACCAGGTAAACAACATTGCCAAGTTTGGCTACAAGTTTGAGATGGACCGCAGCCTGCTTTCAGAAGCTTTTCTCTTCAGTGGCCCTGGCAGCATTTTCCTTTCACAAGTTGGAGGCTTAGCTAGATGTGGTCTTGCCCTGGAGGCACTCTCTCCATTGTTTAAGTGAAAATCTCTAGGTCTCTCCTTAATCACTTTAATCTCCTTATCAAAGGGATCCTCTCCAGGACATGGCCTGGACTCCAACATTTATCTTCCTAGTGCTCTTTTTCAAACTGTCTTTCTGCCCCATTTACTCCTTTTCACAGTAGATCTGCATAATATTTACCATTAATAGCCATGCCACCTTTTCTATGGTAGGCTGTCTTGAAATTTCTTCTGCCAGGAAAATTAGTCCATTGCTTTTCAACTTAGCCTCAGGCAAGCTTTTTTGGCCATGGGCAGACTCCAGCCATACTCTTTGCCAAAATATCCCACTTGCTGCTTAAGTCCTTATTTCCCTCTGGAACTACATTGTTCTGAGCACTACTTTCTTCCAGGCACCAACTAGAATGGCCTGTTAAGCTCTCCTTACAGCAATCAACTGATTTTCTAACCCAAACTTCCAAAGTCTTCCACATTCTTCCAAAACCCCACATGGTCAGGTTCTTCATAGCCAACACCCCACTCCTGGTACCAATTATTGTATTAGTTACTTTTCTGTTGCTATTATAGAAGCACTGACCAAAGCAACTTATAGAAGGAAGAGTTTATTTGGGTTTATTGTTCCAAAGAGGCACGAGTCCATCATGGCAGGGGGGTATGGCAGCAGAGGTGACTGGAGGAGGAGCAGAAGCTAAACTCTCACATCTTCAGGCAGGCACAGGAAGCAAGAGAGAGACTCCAGATCCAACAAGGCTTAAGAACTCTCTAAGCCTGCTGCCATTGACTTGCTTCCTCCAGGATAGCCACACCTTCTAAGACCTCCCAAAACAGCACCACCAACCGGGGACAAAAATGTCCACATATTTGGAGCCTATGGGGCACATTCTCATTCAAATCATCATACCTTCTAAGAATGTACAGTAGATTGAAATTCTAGCAGTTTGGAATATAAAGAATTTTTTTTAATTTTATAAATATAATAAATTCATGTGAAATTATTTTTTTAATATTTTACTATTTTTATGTTATGTGTATGAGTGTATTGCCTGCATGTATGTGAGTGTATCCGTGTTGTGCAATGCTGTGGAGATCAGAAGAGGGCTTCAGGTTCCCTGGAACTAAAGTTAAAGATGGTTCGTAGCCTCCATGTGGGTACTCGGAATCAAACCTGGGTCCTCTGCAAGAGCAGTCAGTGCTCTTAACTGCTGAGCTATCTCTCCAGCCCATGAAATTCTTATTAGAATGAAATCCTGTTAATGCAAATTAGTGAATGATGCTCAAATTTTCCCTTGAATGAAATGTTCTACAAGCTGTAATGTACTGTACTAAACAGTCCTTGGCTTTTAAAGAAGGTCCATGTGGGGCTTGGTCATGCAGGACTGTAATCATTGCTACTACAGATGCTGAAGGAGAAATATTGACAGTTTGAGGCCTGCTTGAACAACTTAGTGTAGCCGTATCTTAGTGTGAAAGGCAGAAGAGTGCTTAAAATGTCTCCTGGTCTTATTTAGATCATTGGTCTTGCATGCAAGAGGTCTGCCACTCAATACCACATACCACCAACATCAGAAAAGCAGGATTCCTCTGTGTGGTGAAGATTATTGGTATTGGCAGGAGGAAGCATTTTGTTGATTGTGAGAATTTATTGTTTATGTGGATATTCTAATGCTCACTTGTGATATACTTGACTTGCTCATAAAGCAGTTGTGGTTCCCACTGATCACATTCACCCTGTCTTGCCAACAGTGATGTGCAAGTGTATGGATTTCATCACTTTAGAAGATAATCTCTTTAGAAAGATGCCAATTGGGGCTGGAGAGATGGCTCAGCAGTTAAGAACACTGGTTGTTCTTGGAGAAAACCTGGTTTCAAATCCCAGCACCCACATGGCAGCTAACAATTGTCTGTAACTCCAGTTCCAGGGGATCCGACAGCCTCTTCTGTCCTCTGTGGGCATTGCATGACACAGGTGCACTTACCTACAAGCAGGCAATACATGCACACACATAAAATAAAAATATTAAAATATTTTTTTAAAAAGATGCCAATCGAAAACACAAAAATAGTTTCCTTTTCTTGTGAAAGGAACTCTTGAAATGAAACTTCTCTAACTCTTGCCACACAATTAACTATGGGGATACTTATATCGGTGCACAACTAGGCAATAAAAGTTCCCAGCTATAAAAATAATT
>NW_008335660.1:3795-6266 GCF_000622305.1 Nannospalax galili | reverse complement strand
TTGGTCTTTTTGAAACAGGGTCTCCCTGTAGCCCCAGCTGACCTGGCACTTGCAATGTAGACCAGACTGGATTCGATCTCACAGATATTCACCTACTTCTGCCTCTTGAGTGCTGGTACTAAAGGGGTATACCACACTTGACTTTTTTGTCTTTTTGCAATAGGGTCTCCCTGTAGCCCAGCTGGCCTGAAACTCACTATGTAGACCAGGCTGGCCTTGAACTCACAGAGACCCACCTGCCTCTGCCTCACAAGTGCTGGGATTAAAGGCTTGTACCACCACGCCCAGTTTAGGAGCGTCCTTAACAGCATCAACTTGAAGAAAAAGATTTAACCAGGAGATAACTGTCACAGAACAAAGTTCCCACTTTAAAGCCTTTAATATATTGAGTTCTATCTTTAAGATATCTACTTCACCGCAAGTGCCATCAGTGACATAGCAAACTCTTGGAGTTTTGGAGTATAGATTTCCTCAAGTTTGGAAGCAATGAATAATGAGGTAATCCCAATGAGTTGAAGCATGTTTTTATTTATATCCTTTTGTGTCAAGATAGATCTATCAAAAAAGTCTTGTGCAAGGTAAAATGTTTCCCTGTGAAGTGTGTATAATTCACATACCTCTAAAAGCCAATCTAAATGTATTGACCTCATCTGTGGTTCCAAGTCAGGATGTAGAACTTCAAAATGCTTGTCATGCACATATCTGCTTTCTTTTTTTAACATGTTTAGCCAAACCTCCTTTGAACATCCCCAACTTAAATCTGGCAGAGGTGAAGGATTAATAAAAAGATTTTTAAATCTGTAATTTGTAAATCTGGGGAAGTCACTTGTTTCTATTTCTTTGTGAAGTGTTTCAATGATAATGCAAGGACTGATCCCCTAGACAATACAGGTGGCCAACAATTCCTAATCTCAAACTGATGTTTCTTGGTGATCCCCTCTTGTCTTTTTTTAACATCCTGTGCTGTTTTTCTCTTCTTGGTCTGAATTATCTGAGCTTCTTGGGGGGAGACTGGCTAGTTGGACTGGGCATGTCGCTGCTTGTAAATGGCTACTGCGTCTTGACACTTCTCTTCTTTCAGGCCTATAAAACCCCTGTGAGTCGCGGCTGCAACCACCTCCCAGAGGGTCCTCCATGTCCCCTGCCCTCAGCTAGGCTCCAGCATCTCCCACCAGTCGGCTCTTGTCCCTCCCACTCTAGCACTCGGATTGCAGGGCAGCACTTCAGCCCGGCGCTCCCGTGAAGGCAGGGCGAATGGGCTTAGCTCGGTCAGGAAGTGGCGACCCTATGGGGCGCCGGATGGTCCCCCTTTCCATAACGTTTCATAGTTAATGGACTTAATAGTGGCCTCTTTATCTAAGAGGTAGGTAGTTCTGACTGATCTTTTTACCACTATCTCCTACGTGAGTGGTCTGATACTAAGGTGTGTGCCACCATGACCAGCTTTGAGCAAGGTATATAAGCACTGTAATTCCACAATAAAGCTCCTGTTTGGTCATCAGCCCACAGGTCCTCCTGATCCCAGCTGTTTCTGTGTCTGTGTCTTTTTTCCTTCATCACCTACCCGTCCCACTCAGGTTTTAGAATCCCCCACAGCTTACTTATGTCATTCTCTTTCATATGTGGGATGTTCAGGACTCAGTGACCTTTGAGGATGTGGCTGTGAACTTCACCCAGGAAGAGTGGGCTTTGCTGGATTCTTCTCAGAAGCGTCTGTACAGAGATGTAATGCTGGAAACCTACAGGAACCTCCCTTGTGTGGGTAAGAATGTCACATAGTCATGAGAGCATGAGTGTTAGTGATGCTGTTCTCTGTTCTGACATGCGGGAAAGGTAGAATTTGTTATAAAAAAAAAAAGTAAAGATTCCCACACTGTACACTGACTGAAACTAGAAAATATGTTTTATGTAAATTCTTGTAACTTATACTTATTTTTCTGGGCCTATATTTTAGGAAACAAGCGGGGAGACCGAAACATTGAAAACCAATGCAAGACTCCTCAGAGAACTCTAAGGTAATTCTCATGCACAGGTGGAAGCAGATCACCATGCGGAAATCTTAGTGTGTTATGAATTGAATATCGAGCAGAGGAAGTAAATAGCACAACTTTAAATTCATTCATCGTTTGACAAATTTGATAGTTTATATCACATGTCATTGAGTTTAGGAAAGTGATTCATTGTATGGAAAACTTTTCATTTTGAAATATTTGTATGGAATACCATATGTAAATGTTGCACTTTTCACAATAGGTTGTTGGAGTCATATCACAGAAATACCAGTCCATTGAGTTTTAAACCACTCAGAAACTAGAAGGTATACAGTTTCTCCTACTTGAAATAATGTATGTCTAAATCCAACTAAAAAGGAGTAACTAATGCACAAGTGTTTTAGTTTTCTATCTATTGAGTTGATAAACACCATGAGTAAAAGTAACTTGGGCAGGAAAGCGTTCATCCTATCTGATTAT
>NW_008335660.1:2832-3157 GCF_000622305.1 Nannospalax galili | reverse complement strand
AGGCTGGCCTTGAACTCACAGAGATCCACCTGCCTCTGCCTCCTGAGTGCGTACGCCATCACACCTGGCTTACATTTGATATTTTTTATTGGTGTCTTGTATTGACTACCTGTCTATTAGCAGAAGTGTGGTAATAAAGACACCCATTATTTTTATAGTGCAGTCAATCTGTGTCTCTTTATCCTTTAGTGTTTAGGAAATTGCGGGTGCTGATGGTTGATGCACATGTGGAGAATTCTACTGTCCTCTGTAGAGATTGTTTCCTTAATATGAAAAAATTATCTTTATTTCTTCTGATGAATTCAGGCTTGAAGTCTCTTTTATT
>NW_008335660.1:0-2306 GCF_000622305.1 Nannospalax galili | reverse complement strand
GGCGAAAAGTAGTTGGCAAAGACACTAAGGAGAAACCACTGAATATGATGAAAGGTACTCATCATGATCTTTTTTCTAAAAAATTTATTTAACAGCCACAATTTTTTCATCAAGATCTTCTTATCCAAATTATACAAGGCATCGTTCCAATAACAACATATTCATCATATTTTATAGTTTAAGTTCCTTTGATTGATGTTCCATAACAACTGTCTGTAATTCCAGTTCCAAGGGATCTGACAGCCTCTTCTGTCCTCCTTGGGCATTGCATGACACAAGTGCACTTGCCTACATGCAGGCATAACACTCATACACATAAAATAAAATAATGAAAATATTAAAAAAGGAAAGAAAAGAAAAAGCAAAAGAACAAATCAGTGTGGTGCAACATGCTTGTAATTCCAGAACTTGGGAGGTGGAGGCAGAAGGATCCTATGTTTGTCCTTCTCAGCAACAGTCTCAGGGAGTTTGAAGCTAGCTTAGGCTACCTGAGATCCTGTCTCAAACAATGAACAACAACAAAAAAGGAGACCACGAAAGACAGCGTGCCCCTTGGATATGGGCTGCTCTCCAGGAGCTGCTTGCCCGCTGTGCCCAGCTCTCTTGTACCTGCAGATGTTGTGCCACCTCTTCAGCAATGCCACCTATAACCCGCTGGGCCTCAACACCTCCTTCTGCTTCTCTCTGTGTCTTGGGGACGTCCAGAGCCACGGACAGTGAAAGCTGCCAGGAGTGTGTGTCTGTGAATCAGGCTTGGGAGGCCCAGATTGCAGCCTGCAGGAGTGTTCAGTCTACTGTGGCAGTCGTGACATCTGCACCTCATGAGGTGTCCCCACTGAGCCCCCCTGGGATCCTGATCTGTGACCACACCTGCCACTTCTGGCTCTGAGATAGGACCTTGTTCCTTCTTGACATCTCCCTCCCCCACTGCCATGATACTCAGTTCCCTCTTCTACCAGATCTTACTGCAAACTGTGCCTTCAGTCACTCCCCACCTCCACATGCAGCTCTCCCTGACCTCCCCTCTGGCTCTTTATTTATAGCCCTCTCTTACCTGGGAGCTCTGCCTGCTGTCCTCCTGCCAGGCTCAATTCCCTCCTCCCACCTGGCCATTCAGTGTGTCCTTGGGTCCTCTGTATGAATGAGTTTCTAGAAAAACCTTTGTCTTCAAACTGGACTTTCTACTGTAAGGCTGATTAACTGAATAGCCCTCCGGAGACTGTGGAGAGTCTAGAATGTTGTAAGTCCAGTGCCCAATTATGGCTTACACTACTAAATAGCCATTTCTTTGGCTATCTCTGTTTCTGACCTAAAATCCAGTGATTAACAGATAAACAACCTCCTTGTAAGGTACTTATTAGCTGATCAGCAGATTCCATTAAAGAAAAACTTAATAATGTCATCAGATAGCATCTGAGACCTATAGTAGAACACTCCACCCCCCTTTTTGCTATGTCCAGCCTACTGAATGTATCCACCAATGTATTTGGAAAGTGTCTTGATTTATGACTTTTCTTTGTCCTGTTACTATAAAAATGTAATGTAACTGTTACCACCCTAGAACATGGAATTTGGGGTCGCCTGAATCTGTGTTTCTGGGTCTTATTTGGCTCCAGAATAAACTATCTCTTATCCCTTTAAGGTGAGAGTTATGCTTTTGCAAAGACCCTGGTGAGTTTCTCAAGACATCATTACCTGCTCTGACAAATCAAGCAAGTTCTGCTTGGATGCTAATGTCCCTGGTTGGGTGGCTTCTGTTCCTGGACAGGCTAGGAAAAGGTGTGCTCTTTCTAGCTCCTCCCGCCACTTAGGTCTCAGAAGTGGCCCTAACCAATCAGGGCTTCCCGCCATGCTGCCCAACCAGGATCAAAAACTGGTTGCCCAAGGCGGGCTTTATCAGGCGGCCATGTTGCGGGTTCTGTGCTGCAGTTTGGCTGGGTAGCTGGAGAGTGAGCTATGAGTGCTGCACCTTGAGCGTCCTGCGGGGAGCTGAGGAGAGCACCGGAACTCGGCCATGGTGAGCGGGGGGCGGACAGTGTGCAGACGGGAGCTGCGGCCGCTGGAGCCGCCAGAGCGGGCTGTGCTGGGTCCTCCCCGGGCGGGCGGCAGCCGGACGGCGTCCTGTGCGGTCCTGGAGACCGGGTTCCCGGCGCGGCCGCCTGTGGCGTTTCCTGCTGCAGCTGCTTCTGCGCCGGGCTCTGAGCGGGAGGCTCCGCCTGCACGGGCAGCTTCAGGGTCGGGACTGTGCAGAGCGTGGGATCGTGCTGTTGTGCTGTGTGGACAAGTGTTAGGGGAAGAGAACAGTA
>NW_008335659.1:0-320 GCF_000622305.1 Nannospalax galili | reverse complement strand
TGGGCTTAAACTGAAAATAATGGAGAAGAGCACCATGAGTAGTTGTGGCTACATTATGGAAAACAGAGTAAATAAAATTTTGTCACATGGAGCTTTACGACTTTTAGGGAAGACCTCTGAGACTCACACAGATTGTGGAGACGTGACATAAAAATAGTCTGACCCTTTCACCTGCTAAACTAGAGCAGTAATGCTTTTGCCCCTTTTTCTTTTAAAATTCTTTTTAAAACATCATTGAAAAAGAATTATGGCTTTAAAAATTTTTTTTTAAAAATCCCACACATATGTGATTGTTTGAATGGAAATGTCCCCCATAGGCT
>NW_008335658.1:0-243 GCF_000622305.1 Nannospalax galili | reverse complement strand
CTTTGGTATTAGAGTGATGTTGGCTTCATAGAAGGATTTTGGAAGTTCTCCATCCATTTTTATCTTTTTGACTAAATAAAGTGGTATTAGATGTAGATCTTCTTAGATGTCTGATAGAACTCTGCTGTAAATCCATCTGGTCCTGGGCTTATTTTAGTCCAGAAGTTTTGTATTACTGTTTCAATTTCTTTCTGTGCTATGGGTCTGTTTAAACTGTTAATCTCTTCTTGGTTTAGTTTTGGT
>NW_008335657.1:0-289 GCF_000622305.1 Nannospalax galili | reverse complement strand
GCCATCCCTGTTGCATGAAATTGCTACCAACATCACAACTTTGGCTGAGCCAGCTCACTAAACATTGTCACAATTGGACTTGTTGCCAGTTGTGCTCATTCATAAAAGAAGGGCAAGCAGGCTCATTGGATCCTCACCAGAGTGTCTCATAATTATTTAAAAAAAAAAAAAAAGAAAATGAGAATGTAAAAGATGTTGAAACTATGTGGGAATGGAGATATTTTCCAAAATAGACTGAAAAAAATGAGAAATTCTAAGCAAGTGATGAAGGTCTGTGTAGGTTTGTTAT
>NW_008335656.1:0-283 GCF_000622305.1 Nannospalax galili | reverse complement strand
TCCCTCCCTCCCTCCCTTCTTTCTTTCTTTCTTCCTTCTTTTTCTTTCTTTTTTGGGAAAGGGTCTCCCTGTTTCCCCAGCTGGCCTGTAACTCACTATGTAGACCAGGCTGGCCTCGACCTCACAAAGATCTCCCTGCCTCTGCCTCCCGAGTGCTGGGATTAAAGGCATGCGCCACCATGCCTGGCTGAGACCTGAATGTTTTCTGACAGACACCAGGCATCCTGTGCTTAGTCATGACGACCAGTGAGGCCAGTGTCAGTGTCCACAGTGGGGAGGGGTC
>NW_008335655.1:0-464 GCF_000622305.1 Nannospalax galili | reverse complement strand
CCACATGATTAAATTGACTTAAAACTTTAGTATTGGGCAGGAAAGATAGGTTAGTCAACTTTGTGAGCATGAGGACCAGAGTTTTAGCCTCAGAACTCATGTAAAAAAATCCAGGCATGTTTGTAAGCATTTGTGACCCCAGTGTTATGGAGATCAACACAGACAGAGCCATTGGCTGGCCACCCAGGACAGCCTTCTTGAAAAATTTCAGGCCGCTTAAAGACCCTGTCTCTAAGGAAGAAAACATAACAATAAAGGTGGATAATAACAGCTGAGGTTGTTCTCTGCCCCTGGGAGCATAAGCAAACATGTTCATGTGTGTGCTTGCACACATGAACATGAAAACGTCCAATCACTTTCATCTAAAAGATATCTGATCAAAAAGATATCAGCTGGGTGTGATGGCACACACATTTAATCCCAGCACTCGGGAAGCAGAGGCAGGCAGATTTCTGTGAGTTCAA
>NW_008335654.1:0-984 GCF_000622305.1 Nannospalax galili | reverse complement strand
CATATTGTAACACTGTGATGTCACATTGGAGAAATATAAGGCCCATGGGGCTATGTTATTAACACATTGGAGCATTGTGGTGTCTCAATGGAACTATATGTTGTCATATTGTAACATTGTAGTGACAATGTGAAGCAATATACTGCACATGGGGCGATAGTGCTGGACATTGGAGCATTGGGATGTCACAATGGAGTTTTGTGATGTCAAAATGGAATATTGAGAAGTAATATTGTAACATTGTGATGGGACATTGGAGCACTATAGTGGGACATGAGATGACAGTGTTGGAACATTGGACTATTGTGATGTCATATTGCAGCATTGTAATTTCACATTGGACGATTGTGAAGTCATATTGTAACATAGTGAAGACACCAAAGAGCATTGTGATGTAACAATGGAACATTGTGAAGTCATATTGTAACATTTTGATGGAACATTGGAGCAAAATAATGGCAATTGGGGCCATAATGTTGGCACATTGGATGATTGTAATGTCACACTGGAACATTGTGATGTCACAATGGAGCATTAATAAGTCATATTGTAACATTGTGATGGCAACATGGATCACTGTGTGGCCACACTGGGTGTCTCTGAGGGTACATTGAGCACCATGTTTGCATATTGAGCATAATGACAACAGAATGGATCATTGTAATGACACAAATGTGCGTAGTGATGGCACAATGACCATTGCAATGTCACAATGGAACATTGTGAAGTCATATTGTAACATTGTGATGGCAAATTGGAGAACTGTGATATCACATTGGAGAATTTGTTGTCACATTGGATCACTGTGATGTCACAATGGAACATTGTGAAGTCATATTGTAACCACGTGATGGCACATTGGAGTAATATAACCGGTCATGGGGTAATAGTTTTGAAACACTGAAGCATTCTGATATCACACTGCAGCATTGCGATTTCCAAACGGAACATTGAGAAGCTATAATGTCACATTGTGATCGCACA
>NW_008335653.1:0-658 GCF_000622305.1 Nannospalax galili | reverse complement strand
AGCTTTTGGAAGTCCTTTCATGTGGGTCCCTGAGATCAGGCCATCAGGCATAGAGGCAAGGGCCTTTACTCCCTGAATCATCTTACCAAACCTTTTTGTATTTTACTTTGAGACAGGCTCCTTACTGAGTTGTCCAGCCTGGCCTTGAATATGCTGTCTTCCTGACTCAGCCTCCCAAGCTGGCCTTATATGTATGTGCCACCATGACCAGCTTGAAAACTATTTTTTTTAATTTTTTAAATTTTTTATTGTTATTTTATGTATATGTATGTATTGCCTGCATGTAGGTAGGCAGAGGACAGAAGAGGCTGTCAGATCCCCTGGAACTGGAGTTACTGACAGTTGTTAGCTGCCATGTGGGTGCTGGGATATGACCCTGGGTCTTCTGCAAGAACAACCAGTGTTCTCAACTGCTGAGCCATCTCTCCAGCCCCTGAAAACTAATTTTTAAAAAATGTTGTGTTAATTTTTAAAAAATTTTTTGTGTAGGTATATACATGGGGAGGGACATGCCAGTGGGATTGCAGGGATGTGCCTCTGCATCTGACTTTTCCCTTCCTCCCTCCCTCCCTCCTCCCTCCCTCACACCTGCCCTCCCTCCCATGTATGTGATGGTTTTGTTGTGCTTTTGTTAATTGTGTTTGTTTTAATGGCTGTT
>NW_008335652.1:0-1368 GCF_000622305.1 Nannospalax galili | reverse complement strand
TTTAAATGAGACCCTAATAGACCAAAATAATTAGATTCTTCCTATCAAGGGAGATCTTATTTAGCTATATTTCTTAAATACACAATTACCAATAAGTTACTCAGATCCACATAACTTCCTTTATAATAATGTAATCATGTTTTTTAAAGTACTAAATTTATTATCATTAAACACAGACATTAATTTGCTTTCAAGCACACAAAGATTTTCTTCGTGACATGGTTTCCAAATAATTCCTTCCAATGTCTTTAAAATCAACTTTGATTTATTGTGTAACTGTGCAACACACATACAATCTTCCAAGTATGATTTAGCCAGCGATTACTATAAAGTAATTCATACTATTTTTCCATTCATAATCAAGTTATCGTTTTTTTAATAATTTTAACAAGAAGTCAAATATCCTTCAAAAGGAATTAGGATGAATTGCTGGTCCAATTGCAAACACCTCTAAGAGTTTCATTTTCTTTTGCTCCTCCCCTGTATACATGTCAGCACTCTGAGAGGAGGGTTCTTCATGTCACATGACACATACATAAAAGAATTGGTAAAAATTTATAGACATGGTATGGTTACAGCTATTAAAAACAACTTTTAATGTTGTAAGAAACATTTTCATTACTATTAATTGTTTCTAAATTTCTTGAAAAAATATGTTTTATACAAGGAAGCATAACCCTTCAAGATATCAAAGACACAGTCCTTGATCACATTGCTAGGTTATAAATGTAACACTGAACACATCTCAACTTCCTTTACTAAAAAATGACTAACATAACTAGAGGCTGAACCTGCACCAGAACTGGTCACTTGAGATCCTGCCGTGCTGCCTTAAAACCTCATTTTTCTTTTCATAATGCAAGACTTCTGGGAGCTGTAGAGATGATTCAGTGATTGAGAGTGCTTGCTATACTCTTCCAAAGGACTTGCTGTTCAGGTCACAGCATCCACTTTTGGTGGCTAACAACCACCTCTAACTCCAGCTGTAGGTGACCCAACACTCTCTTCTGCCCTCTGCAAGCACCTGAACACACATAGCTCACACATATGCACATACACGTGCATGCACACACACAGAGAGGAGAGAGGCAGAGAGAAACAGTAACATAAATACCCCACTGCTGTCTTCCTGAGCTTCCAGCCTCATGTTGAGACTCAGATCTACATTTCTAGCGCCCTGAAAAGTGGTTACATTTTGGTTTTGGAGACTCATGGATCTACAAATTTCAAGACCTCCTTCTCCTGCCTGGTGTTTTGCTCTGGCCCACTCTTCAGCCCTCTGCCCAGGCATTTCTCATAGAAACTCTTTTGAGTATCATTGTGAAGGCCCGAGTTCTGACCTGAAATAAACTCAGACCTAGACCGGGA
>NW_008335651.1:0-730 GCF_000622305.1 Nannospalax galili | reverse complement strand
CATCAGAATTACAGATGACTTTTCAATGCAAACTATGAAAGCCACAAAACCTTGGAACAAAGTATTGCCAATTCTAAACAACCATGGATACCAACTCCAAATACTTTATCCAGCAAAATTATCTATCAAGGTCAAAGGGGAACATAAATTATTCCATGACACAAATAGGCTGAAAGAATTGACTTCTTCGAAACCAGCACTACAGAGAGTACTCAAAGTAATACAAAGGACCAAAGAAAGGAATGGGTATATGCCCAAGAGGCTGCAGAAAGAAAATAAAGGTAAAACAACAGAAACACAAAATAGGGCCACAAAACAAAGAAATTAAAATGACAGTATACAAGACACATCTTTCAATAATAACACTAAATATCAAAGGCCTCAACTCTCCTGTCAAAAGACACAGACTGATGCAATGGTCAAGAAAGCAAACCCATCTTTTTGTTGTCTTCAAGAAAGTCATCTCACTTTCAGGGATAGACACTATCTTAGGGTGAAAGGATGGAAAAAAATATTCCAAGCAAATGGCCCTAAGAAGCAAACAGGTGTCTCAATTTTAGTATTTAACAAAATTGGCTTCAGATTAAAACTCATCAGAAGAGATAAGTTAATTCATTTTAATCAAAGGAACAATTGACCAAGGAGATATTACAATTATGAACATGTATGCATAAAATCGGTAGTCTAGGACTATAAAACAGAGATTAACACCAACTCAGTAATAGTAGGT
>NW_008335650.1:0-398 GCF_000622305.1 Nannospalax galili | reverse complement strand
ATTCCATTCCTGTGTTTTTTTAAATCTTCCATATTCTTTGCTTGAGTGGTCCAGTTCTTCAACTTTATCCTCGAGTCTTGATATTCTGTTTTCCATTTCATTCACTCTAGCAGTGAGGCTTCCCCTGTTGTTTCAAGTTGGCTTATTGAGTTTTGCGCTCCCTTCTTCGTTTCTGCCTGAGTTTTCTTCAGTGTTTTATCTCTTTTGTGAATTCATTCAGAACTTTATCCCTGTCTTCTTTTAGCTCTTTGATTTGTTTGTTTGTGTGTTCTTTAAATTCATTGAATTCCTTGATCATGTTTATGACTGTCCTTTTAAATTCAGTGTTCTGTGTTATCTCTAGGGGGTTCACCTTGTAGAACTCTTCTACAGGATTGGTGGAGTTTGGTGAGGACATA
>NW_008335649.1:0-509 GCF_000622305.1 Nannospalax galili | reverse complement strand
TTCATATCTCTATACATTTCAGTGGGGTAATTCAGGATGTGATATGGTGGTGTGTTATATAAAGGGGCATTTTAAAATTATTTTCTTCTATCAGGACTGTGTCCCTGGCAAAAACTGTTTATTCCTTTCTCATCACCTATTGATTGCCTGTGGATTTTTATATCTGGATGGGGCCACGTGAAATCTCCCCCATCCACATGGGCATGTCTTCCAATGTTGTCCTTATGCAAGTAACCATTTTGTTGAGGTTTCATGGTTGTAGTTTTCCTGTCATGCCTAGTAGACACTATTCAACAGCAGAAGTTCTGGTCCTCTGGTATTTAAATATTTCCATGCCCTCTTCCACGATGTTCCATGTGTGTGTGTGTGTGTGTGTGTGTCTAGTGATTACAGAAGAAGAGGTCATAAACTTGAGAGGAAGTATTTAGGAGGGGGAAATAGGAGGATTTTCAGGAGATAGAGAGTAAATGTAAATGATGTAAATACAGTAATCATGTATGAAATTACTC
>NW_008335648.1:8064-8654 GCF_000622305.1 Nannospalax galili | reverse complement strand
TATCTTGAATACTACGTGTATATTCACTCATCTGCTGATGAAAAAATAAAATCAAATTTCATCTTCAAAAATATATAAGTTATACTTAATATTGCACTAAATGGTAAAATACCAAATGTTATCAATGTCTTTGGCACCTAGCAAATGTGCTCATTTTTTTCATTTTTACTTAACATTCATTGTACTTTGTCTAATATGGTCAGAAAAAGGTTATAAAAATAGCAAAGAAGCTAGGAAGAAAGAAAGAGCTACTAGCACTACTCTTTGTGCAGAAATTCATAATTTGCAAAACAATTACAAAAGCTAGTAAGGGAGTCCAGTAAGTCCTAAGAATATGGCATAAATATAAAAAGTTAGTTATACTTTATATTCTTTCAATAAACAATTTTGAAATGAAATTTTAAAAGTCAATTCCATTGAAATCATCATGAACTAGATACAGTGCACTGAGAAAGACATAATATGACTTTTGTGGTATCTCTGCAGAAAATACACATCCTAAATCTAATTATGAAGAAGCATCAGGCAAATTCATATTTGTAGGCAATCTAGAAAACAATTAGCCACATTACTTGATAATGTCAAGAGTA
>NW_008335648.1:5532-7381 GCF_000622305.1 Nannospalax galili | reverse complement strand
TTAAGGGGATTCTGGATCACATTCTTTCTTCTGCTATTTCCTGAGCATGTCCTCCATTCCATATTCTATAGCACTTGGTCTGTGAAGATTAATTCAGCCAAAGGAATTTCCCATGTTTCTTGGTAAGACATATACTACCAGTCTTATCTATCTGTACTAAGAAGATCAAACTTCTTTCTCCACTTGTTTGGCAAGGGGTGAAGTGAGAGCTCCAGGACTAGGCCAGATTGGGCTGGTCCTGAGCACCCATTTACCCTACCCAATCAAGTCACTATCCTCCTGCTCTGGGACTAGGCTAGGACAAGCTGTTGTACAGCACCAGACAAGCCTGACAAGTGTACCTCTCACCATTCATCCAAGAAGCTTTTTTTTTACAATACCTGGAGACTATTACAAAGTTCCACAACTGGTCAACCATAGGGAATACATGTCTGTGAGGTGTCCATCCTTAAGTGACACATATGCAATGCAGCTTCTACAACTAAATCTTGGAGAACTTCACAGAACGGGTGCAGGAAAAATATCAATGCAGCTCTCAACTCTCACCACAGAAGTTTCCTCATTCAGCAGACAGTGATTAACCCAGAGACCCACAATTGATGAAAGTGCAAAGAATAACAGGCTTCATGGTACTTATCCTTTAGTAGAACACCTAATTCAAACTTAGTGCACTCAAGGCTCAAGTATTAAGAAAATTTTAAGAGGGAGATGTGGTGAATGACCTCAAGGAAACAGTTTTCCAGATAGCTTGATAATTACTCATGTGAATTCACAGCAATGCTGACAGCATGCACAAGACCCACATTTTCCGAAGCCAGACAATATCCAAGCATAGAAATGGAGATGTGTTTGAGGAAATCCCAGCATAGAAATGGGGATGTGTTTGAGAAATCCCAACCTTAGCTGACTAACTATTGACAGCCAGTAGTTGTTGGGAAAGGGACAGCCAGTTTTCATTAAGGATGTAACACTAGATAGGTTTACCAAGCTGCAGTGGATTGAAACACACCAAAGGGCATTTCGGGACACAAACTTCACTCAGTAGGCTTTAGTGTATATAACAGAATACATGAAATCAAGTGGGAGCATTAAGAGTGGTGCAGATAGGGGAAGTGTCCAAGTGTGATGAAAACAAATTTATGAACATTGCAAAAACCTGATAAAAAATACCTTGAATTTTAAAAAGTGGCAAAGTGATATCTTGTCATTTGGTTATCTTATTCCTTCAAATGACCACAGTATCAGGTTCTCCTAATAGACAACTCTACCGTATCAATTGTTCAAATTTTTTTGCCATGGGGTTTATGCTGTAATATACTTCTGCAACTTGATTAACCATGAAGTGATTTTGATCATGTCCCTTAGAACATCAAAAATTTCCCTTCTTGTGATCCCATAACCCTAAAAAATAGCATTACACTAGGAAAGTAGGAATTACATCCTTTAGCACTTGTTAAGTCTGAAGCTAGTCTGTGTGTTTGGGAAAGTAAGTGGCAAGTTTCCAAATATATGCAACTAATTTGAGAAACAGATGTACGACTCTGTGTGTGTGTGTTTATACAGATATGTGAGTGTAATGATTTTTCCTAATCTAGAATTTAACTATGATATTCTGTTGGTGAAATTTGTGAAAATATTGTTCCCTTATCTTTGGTCCTCTACACACTTCATTCTTTTTATATTTCTTGGCTGAGACTGTGACGATTCCTTGATTTCTACATACTGTATCCAAAATGCTCCCTCTACATTATCATTTACTTTTCTCCGTCTTCTTGTCTTTTCTCATTTCACCTCAAATCTCCTATCAGTATCTGAAATATCATACATATTTGTCTTTGCTCTATTTAGT
>NW_008335648.1:0-708 GCF_000622305.1 Nannospalax galili | reverse complement strand
CATTTAGTTTTAGGAGTTGGGTTACATTTAGGGTAAAGTTTAGGTTTAGGTATAGGGTTAGGTTTAGATTTAAGATTAGTGTTATGGACAGGCTTGGGGTTACCTGTAGGTGGTGGCTTACGGTTAGGGTTAGGTTTATGATTATGGTGCTAGGGCTTGAAATAGGGCTAGGTTTATTTTTAGGGATTGTGGTAGGACTAGAGTTAGGTCAAGAGTTAGTAGTAGGTAGAGTTAGGCTTAAGTCAAGGGCTACACTTGAAAGCTTAGGGTTAATATTAGGTTGGGGTGAGAGTTAGGTTTAGGGTTAGGGCTAGTGCTAGGGCTAGGGCTAGGGTTAGGATTAGGGTTAGGTTTAGGGATAATATTCAGAGGTAGGGATAGCACTAGGGCTCGGGCTAGGATTAGGGCTAGGTTTAGGTTTATGGTTTGGTTTCGGTTTCGGGTTAGAGTTAGTGTTCTGGTTCGGGTTGGGATTTGGGTTCATGTTTTTGTCGGGTTAGGGTTAGGGTTAGGGTAGGGCCAGGGCTAGGGCTAGGAATCAAGTTCGGGTTCAGTTTCAGGTTAGGGTTAGAGTTAGGGTTAGAGCTAGGGTTACATGTATGTTTAGGCTTAGGTTCAGAGTTAGGGTTCAGGTAGGGTTAAGTTTAGGGGTAGAGCTTTGGTGAGGGATAATGTAGGAGTTAAGGTAGGGTTATGTTTAGGGTTATC
>NW_008335647.1:0-830 GCF_000622305.1 Nannospalax galili | reverse complement strand
GCTTGTTTCTCTTGATAATGCTTATCTTTAAGTGTCTTTTTCAGATAATTCTGCGACAGAGGACCTGAGGAACTGCCACGGTCCACCTCTTCATGATTACGGACTCCCCCAGGACCCCCTCCGGTTGTCCACGCTTGGCTAACTGAGTTAGGTAGAGACTAAGACTCTCACAGGCTGGCATTACCCACGTGGCTGCCCTTAATCATGATGCATTTTTAACCAAGGACGGGTAAGATGTCCCATGACAAGCAGTCCTAAGACAGGACATGCACATGGCCCGGGTAATGGACCAATGACAGGCAAGGCTTGATCAAAGGTGACACAACCTAAGACAGGCAGAAATGCATGGGATTAGAGGAAGGAGATAGCCATCTCCCCTCAAGGAGCCATCTATGAGGTGGTAACCCATGAAATATAGTCATTCGGGCATTAAAATAAAAATAAAAGGGGGAAATGTGGGACCCTAAAGGCCCCACTTTGTAGAGGTCCGAGAGGAAGTTACTGGGGCGTGGCCTGACTTGCTTTAAAAGTCTGAAGGATACTTCTGCACTGCTGAGGTGTGCATAAACAGTACGTGACCACCCTTAAGATACACCCTCAGGGAGGAGGGGGATTTCCAGGTGCCTTTATAAGCTCCGTGACACCTGTATTAAATGAGTCCCTGCTTGACTAGGCTCCCTGTTGCATCTGATTTTCCCCGGTACTGGGGGTGGCATTGGTGTGCTTACTCATCCCCAAAATTCACTGTGCAGGGGTCGCTGGCTCGAATCCCCCGCAACGTTTCTCCACTGTAACAAATCTATCACCCCCTGTGCCACTGTACTGCTCCA
>NW_008335646.1:0-882 GCF_000622305.1 Nannospalax galili | reverse complement strand
ACCATAGAATGAAGAGACATTGCAAAGCACTCCAGGTCAGAAAATGGATTTTGCCAGCACATGGAAGGTCACCTGTCCCTCTCCCAGTCAGGATTCCCCCTGTCTCCAGTTGATTCTGAAATTCCTCATATATTTCTCTGTGTTGCTCTCATGGGAACATTGCTCCAGCTTCATTTTGTCTTTCATGCATAGATATGTGCATTTCCAACCCTCTTTCAGCAATTTTTTCTTTTTTTAACTTATTGAGACAGAGTCTTACTCCCATAGCCCAAGCTGGCTTCAAACCCTGATTCTCCTGCCTCTGCCTCCTGACGTGAATTGCTGGAGGGCACTGCCACATTTGGCTTAATTTTCTTTTCTTTTATTCTTCTTGACTTTCAAATAATTTTATAAAAACATAAAAAGTTAGGGAGTGATATAGCAAGTTCCCATGTGTCCACTCCCCAGATATTGTTAACGTGAACACTTTCCATACCAACATGCACTGGTCAAAGCCAATGTTAACATTTGGACATTACTGCTCATTAGCCTGAGCACTGTTCAAATTCTTCCATTTTCTTCTAGTACTCTTATCATTTAGGATCCAATTTAGGAAACACATCACATATAGAATCCCTTATAAAAAGAAAAGTTTTAGAAATAAAGGGGTGTAGGGGATCCTTGAAGTTAGACTCCTGTGACTAGATTTTGAATAGTACTTATCACACAGGTGTTTTGCCCTATTAATGCGACATTAGTTGGAAGATATAGCTATATATGTTTATCTTTAACTCTAAGGAACAGTTTTCTTATGACTTAGGATTACAGCATGATGCCATAACATATTGTCGCTCCTGATTATTTCATGAATATCAAGGTCAATTATTTTTTCCTATTTTGGCA
>NW_008335645.1:0-1193 GCF_000622305.1 Nannospalax galili | reverse complement strand
CCTCAGGCCAGCTGTGAAGACCCTAACATGGATCTGGTCCCCTGCAGATTACGGGGTAAGAGACGCGGAGTCACAACACACAGACCCCGGGAGTCGGGTAGTAGCAAGCACTAGGCGAGGTGGTGCAGACTCGTTTAATGAAGGAGGAGGCACACCTTATATTTCCCTTTTCTCCGCCCCCAAGTTCCTTTAGTCAGCGTATTATTTTCTGATTGGTCCATGCCATGCAGTCTGTCAGCAGTCACTGGTCTCGTGAGCAGGATACGGAAGCGTGGGCTCCTTTTGGTGGGCTATTTCTGGACCAAGAAGTGAAGTTCTTTCTGAATCCCAGGGCTCTGGGTCTGTGCCATCTTTGGAGGCCTCCTGCTACACACAGATATGGCCACAGGCCAGCCAAGTGGAGGCAAATCCCCAATTGAGGCTCCCTATTCCAGGTGTGTCAAGTAGACACTAAAGCTATCTAGAACACTGCTTTAGTCACACAGTGTTTTCTTTGACTGTAAATAATGAGATATTAATCTTTGAATGTTGTGAAGTTCCTATTCACGAAGGAATCACTGATGTTTCCTAAGAAAGGAGCAATTTGTAAATGGTGGCTGACATGTCTTCTTTATCTGTAGGCTTTTTCTACAATAAAGATTCTGTGATTTTCAACAGGATTACATGGGAAAGTAAAGACTTTCTCACAGTAATTTTATTTCTAGTTTCTCACACTTATGAATTAAAAATAACTTTGTATTAGAGATTTTGCAACTTTCTGATTAATTATTTTTCCTTCAGTACACTTGAAGTTTTGTAATATATAAACCTAAGCATTTGAGCATTTTCCAGACTTTTAGGTACATCCTTCTAGTTCGGATTCTGCTTTGCTTTCTGTGGATTGAGCCAAGGGTAAAGGATGTACCACATTCTGTAAAATTGTAAACTATCTCTTTCTTAAGTGTTTTTGATAACCGCCACCATTTGACATATTATTAAAGGAATTGCCACTTTCCTTATATTTGCAGTGTCTACCTTTATTGTAAATTCTTTAATGTTCTCTAAGAGTTGAAATACAAGTACAGGACTTCTCAAACCTTTCATAATTACAGGGTTTCTCTCTAGTATTAAATCTCTCAAGTCTTTTATGTGCTGAACCCTCAGTTTTTTACATTCTTCTTATCGGAATGGTTACTTTCCAGGATGAATTCTCT
>NW_008335644.1:159-302 GCF_000622305.1 Nannospalax galili | reverse complement strand
GTGTGTGTGTGGTGTGTGTCCGTGTGTGTGTGTGTGTCTGTGTGTGTGTGTGGTGTGTGTGTCCATGTGTGTGTGTGTGGTGTGTGTCCACAGTGTACTTGTAGAGGGCAGAAGACAACTTGTAGGAATCAGTTCGCCCCTTC
>NW_008335644.1:0-130 GCF_000622305.1 Nannospalax galili | reverse complement strand
TGTGTGTGGTGTGTGTGTGTGGTGTGTGTGGTGTGTGTGTGTGGTGTGTGTCCGTGTGTGTGTGGTGTGTGTGTGTGGTGTGTGTGTGGTGTGTGTGTGTGTCCATGTGTGTGTGGTGTGTGTGTGTGTG
>NW_008335643.1:0-499 GCF_000622305.1 Nannospalax galili | reverse complement strand
CTAAGTGCTTGCTTTCCCAAAGAAAGTACATTAGGTTTTCTGGTAGTGTTTAGGTTAGGGTTAGCAATAGGGTTAGTGTTAGGTTTAGGGTTAGGGTTATTGTTGAATTAGGGTTTGGGTTAGTTTAGGGTGAAAGTTATTGGTAGGGTTAGTGTGAGGGTTAGTGTACGGTTTGGGTTTCTTCTAGGTTAGGGTGAGAGTTAAGGGTAGGCTTAGAGTGAGGGTCTATGTTGAGTTAGTGTTTGGATTAGGTTACAGTGAGAGGTTGGGCTAGGGTTAGGGTGAGGGTTAGTGTAGGTTAGGAATTGGAGAGTTAGGGTTAGCGTTATGGTGAGTGTTAGGGTTAGACTTAGGGACAGGGTTAGGGTTAGGGTTTGCGTTAGCATTAGGGTTAGGTTTTGGATTAGGTTAGGATGAGATTTAGGATTAGCGTTAGGGTGACGGTTAGTGTTAGCGTTAAGACTACGGTCAGGTATAGGTTGGTACTGTAGTTAAAACG
>NW_008335642.1:0-259 GCF_000622305.1 Nannospalax galili | reverse complement strand
CTATTTCAGTTCACCCCAGATAGAGAGGTCTATCACAGACCAGAGAAGATTCTGTCTTAAGTCTAGCTTGGTGAATCCCCTAGTTTATTGGGATTCTTTACAGGAACATGGGTATCACCAGTAAATAGTCCATGCAGCTACATCACCCAAGGGACCTCCTCCTCTCTCTGCAATTGTTTACAGCATACATTAGATAGATGTTAGATAGGTAGATGATAGATGATTGATTGATAGATGATAGATAGATGGATAGATAGAT
>NW_008335641.1:0-2356 GCF_000622305.1 Nannospalax galili | reverse complement strand
CTCTCTTTAATGCACTTCTGAGTTCATCTATTTGCTCAGTCAAGACACATGTGTTGGGTCTAGAGAGATGGCTCAGCGGTTAAGAGCACTTGTTGCTCTTGCAGATGACCTGGGTTTGGTGCCCAGCACCCACACAGGGTGGCTCACAACTGCTTGTAACTCTAGTTCCAGGGAACTGGACACTCTCTTCTGACCTCTGTGGGCACTGCACATATATAGATAAGCAAACATAAGCAATGAAAATAAGGGGCTGGAGAGATGGCTCAGTGGTTAAGAGCACTAGTTGCTCTGGCAGAGGACCCAGATTCAGTTCCCAACACCTGCATGGTAGCTAATAACTGTCCATAATTCCGATTCCAGGGGATCCAATACCCCCCTTTGGCCTCCATGGGCATTACATGCAGTGCACTCATGTGCAGGTAAAACACTTGCACACAAAATTTTTAAAAAATGAAAATAAAAATTTTTAAAAATTTATAAAGGATATATTTATTAAGAAACCTGATCTACATAGTAAGTTCCAGGCCAGTTGGGGATACGGGGAGACCCTGTCTCAAAAAGACCCCCTCTCCTCGCCAAAAAAGAACCTTCTCTTTTAGAGTGTGGTGACACAGCTATGTGGGCCACACAGCTAGCATTTGCCTCTAGAAACTTGAAATGGGATGTGTGCAAAGCTAGGAGCAACACAGCTTCAGTCAGTCTTAACGTGAACAAATGAGAAAAGCAGTCAAATACATTTGGTTACCATCATGATTTTTAAAGGGATTATTTTTTTCAGACAGGGTCTCACTTTGTAACCCATCTCTTCTCCACTCACTACATAGTCAAGGCTGGCTTTGAACTTGTGATCCTCCTGCTCAGTCTCTTGAACGCTGAGATCACAGGTGTGTGGCACAACACATGTCCTAAACATATTTTTTAGTGCCTTAATATTAAAGGGCTCCACCTAGATCCTATGCATGAAAATCAAATCCATGATAAAGTATTCAGAATTACTTAGCACTAAAGCCCTAGTCAATGCTTTATGTATCTGCTAGGTTAGTATAAAGGGAAGTCTGGCACAAATGATGAAGCCTCTCAGGAGAAAATATAACCATAAGGCAGAACCGTGATATGAAATTTAGTGTTTATAATTTCCAATTATGTATACTCTCTTACACATTCAAAAATCCCTCTAAGTCACTCAGTGAACTATTTCACTGCTTCTTGCTACCATTTTGTCAAGAATGCCATCTCTGAAGTATTTTTCCTCAACATATTAATGTTGCCTTTCCCATATTTTATCACTACTTTGTATCTGTGTGGAATGCCATCTCTGAAGTATTTTTCCTCAACATATTAATGTTGCCTTTCCCGTATTTTATCACTACTTTGTATCTGTGTGTGTGTGTGTGTGTGTGTGCGCGCGCACATTCATGTGGACACTAGAGACCAACCTTTAGTGTTGTACTTTGGGTGCCTTGCTTTTTTGAAACATCTCCTGGCCTGGAGCTCTCCAATAAGGCTATGCTGGCTGGCCAAAGAGTCAGGCATCTATCTGCATGTCTCTGCCTCCCCAGCACTGGGGTCACATGTGCATATGACCATGCCTCATATTTTTTCTGTGGGCTGGGGGCCTGAACTTAGGCCTTTGGGCTTGCCTTGCATTTGGCCAACTGAGCTATGTCCCCAACCCTTCTTCTATCTTTTTTGTTTCTCAATGAACATGATCTCATTGAGACAATGAGGGTAAAATATTAACCTATTTTAGCACCTAATCCACCAAAATTCCTAACCTTGAAGAGTAGTACATAACTTGCTGAATGAGTACGTACTTCAGCTCCACAGTTCAAAATATTTTCTTGCTCTTTCTTGCTGAGATAGGTAACAGTAACTAACAGTGCACACATGGTGAATGGAGGTAGTGCTTACTGAGTGGTTTCTAGAGCCACACATGCAAGTGTGGCTCACACACTACTTCACTAACCCTCCATGACAACACCAGATGAAACAATGATGCCCATTTTTTTTTTCAGATGAGAAAGTTAAGGCCCAATGAAATTATTAGTTTGTTCAAGGTCACAAGTTAAAGAGAATACAAATGAAAAATCTAAGCACTATAGTTCTACAGCTCAATTAAATCTCTTATCTTATTCCCCATAAAATGTCTATTTTTATACCAAATAAAAAATTAGGTCTAGCAAACATGCCAGTCACTACTTATCAAAGTAGCTTCTTTTGCAACAGATGGAGGCTATTACAGAGTTCTATAACTGGTCACACACAGAGATTAAGTGTGCCCAACCTTAAGTGACACATCTACAATGAAACTTCTATATCTAAGACTCATGGAACAAGGGGTAGAAAGAATACTAAT
>NW_008335640.1:0-806 GCF_000622305.1 Nannospalax galili | reverse complement strand
GGAGTGAGCGAGTGAGTGAGGAGTGAGGAGGGAGTGAGGAGTGAGTGAGGAGTGACTGAGGAGTGATTGAGGAGTGATTGAGTCAGTGATGAGTGAGTGAGGAGTCAGTGATTGAGGAGTGAGTGTGTGAGGAGTGAGGAGTGAGAGAGGAGGGAGTGTGAGTGAGGAGTGAGGAGTGAGTGAGGAGTGAGGAGTGAGTGAGGAGTGAGGAGTGAGTGAGGAGTGAGGAGTGAGTGAGGAGTGAGGAGTGAGTGAGGAGTGAGGAGTGAGTGAGGAGTGAGGAGTGAGGAGTGAGTGAGGAGTGAGTGAGGAGTGAGTGAGTGAGGAGTGAGTGAGCAAGTGAGTGAGTGAGGAGTGAGGAGTGAGTGAGGAGTGAGATACGAGTGAGTGAGGAGTGAGTGAGTAAGGAGTGAGTGAGGAATGAGCGAATGAGTGAGGATTGAGTAGTGAGGAGTGACTGAGGAGTGAGCAATGAGTGAGTGAGGAGTGAGTGAAGAGTGAGTGAGTGAGGAGTGAGTGAGTGAGGAGTGAGGAGTGAGTGAGGAGTGAATGAGGAGTGAGTGAGTGAGGAGTGAGTGAGTGAGTGAGTGAGGAGTGAGTGAGCAAGTTAGTGAGGAGGGAGGAGTGAGTGAGGAGTGAGAGAGGAGTGAGTGAGTGAGGAGTGAGTTATTGAGTGAGGAGTGAGTGAGGAGTGAGTGAGGAGTGAGGGAGTGAGTGAGTGAGGAGTTAGCAGTGAGTGAGGAGTAGGAGTGAGAGAGTGAGGAGTGAGTGAGGAGTGAGCGAGTGAGGACTGACGAGTGAGGGAG
>NW_008335639.1:0-833 GCF_000622305.1 Nannospalax galili | reverse complement strand
AGGGCTGGCGTTCTGGGACAGCAACAGCTCAGACTCAGGGTAATTCTTTACCTCCGATGAGGAAAAGGTATTGGGGGCGGAACGGGATGACACTTAAAGAAATAACACAAAATCATATCACTGCCAGAGTCTATGAAGACACAATGTAGCAAACAGTTATGAGCTAATTCTCAGAGATGCCTAGAACTTGTTCAGTATATGCATAAAGTACATGGTAATTTTTACAAGACAAACATAATAACGTCTATAAGCAGTTGTAGTTGTCTCTTATCTCAGGCTGTTCTGGAGGCAAGAGACTGTCTCAGGCCATCTTCGGGATCAGTTCTTACAAGGTACCCCAGCAGAAGCCATGTACTACTGTGTCTAACTCAGGTGTCCTCTAGTAAGAGAAACAAAAGCATCACAGCTACATGGCCATCTCCAGGAACACGGCAGAGGTCGTCCAGGTATCAGAGACCTCCATTCAAGCCAAACTGAGATTCCTGGTTTTCTGATAGGAGTTTAAGGACTATCTAATATAAAGGACAAACCAGTTTTAAAACCAAGACTGATTTTTCTTGTTCGAAGGGAGAAAAGCACAGAGTCATATCTGAGCCAGCAGAGTTTCCAAGGATGAAAAGTGTCCCTCCCCAAACAGACCGTATCTGTCTGCATACTGAGCAGTGCTGCAGGAAACAGAGGGAAAAGGACAAGGCCAAAAGAATGAGACAGGAAGACCAGTCCCAGAATTCACCTATAGCAATGAAGATGAGTTTATATATTAAATCAAATCTATAACCAACAGTTCAATTTTCTCAAACCATTTTCAGGCCTTTAGAGGTTGGAAAGCAACA
>NW_008335638.1:0-473 GCF_000622305.1 Nannospalax galili | reverse complement strand
CAGCTTATTTATGTCATGGAAGATTTTTCTTTCCCCTTCGACTATAATAGAACTTTTGGCTGGGTATCATAATCTGGGTTGGACTCTGTGGTCATTTAAAACTGGGAATACTTTGGTCCAGGCTCTTCTGGCTTTCATAGTTTGCACTGAAAAATCAACTGTAATCCTAATGGGTTTTCCTTTATATGTTTTTCGTTGTTTCTCTTTTGCAGCTTTCAGTATTGTCTCTTTGTTTTGTATGTTTAGTGTTTTTACTATGACATGCCGTGGAGAGTTTCTTTTCTGGTCCTGTCTGTTTGGTTTTGTTTGGTGTTCAATATTCTTCTTGTATTTGTATGGACATGTCTTTAATTTTGGGAAATTTTCTTCCACGATTCTGTTGATGATCTGGTCTATGTCCTTATCTTGGGGATCTTATCCTTTCTGTATGCCTATGATTTGTAAGTTTGGTCTTTTTATGGTGTCACATAATT
>NW_008335637.1:522-1164 GCF_000622305.1 Nannospalax galili | reverse complement strand
GAGTAGTTCTAACAATCTGTTTATAACAGTGAAAACGATTTAACAGAAGCACTTTGTGTTAAAACACTTTTCTTTCGAATTGTATGCAAAAGAGTAGTGCCATCACTGTCAGTCTCTTTGCTTTAAGAAAATATGTATCGCTTGTGTGTCTAAGTGCTTGCTCTCTGTAGAAAGGAGAGTAGTTCTAAGAAGGAGTTTATAATAATGAAAAGAAATGAACTGAAGCATTTTGTGTTAAAACCCGTTTCCTAAGAATTGTATGAAAAATGCCAAAGAGTATTGCCATCACTGTCAGTCTCTTTGTTCTAATAATATATGTGTTGCTTGTGTATCTATCTGCTTGTTTCATGTAGAAACAACCGTAGTTCTAACATTGTGTTTTCTACAGTGAAAACGAATGAAGAGAAGCATTTTGTGTTAAAACCAGTTTCGAACGAATTGTATGGAATAGAGTATTGCCCTCAGTCTACGCCTCTTTCCTTTAGATAAATATCCGTTGCTTGTGTATCTATGTGTTTACTTTCTGTAGAAAGAACAGTAGTTCTTACAATGTGTTTACTACAGTGAAAACCAATGAACTGAAGCATTTTCTGTTAAGACCCGTTTCCTAAGAATTGTGTGCAAAAGTATTGCGATCAGTGC
>NW_008335637.1:0-311 GCF_000622305.1 Nannospalax galili | reverse complement strand
TAAGTGCTTGCTTTCTATAGAAAGAAGAGTAGTTCTAAGAATGTCTTTATAACAGTGAAAACGAATGAGCAGGAGCATTTTCTGTTAAAACCCGTTCCCTAGGAATTATATGCAAAAGAGTATTGCCATCATTGTCAGTCTCTTTGCTCAAGAAACTTATGTGTTCCTTGTGTATCTAAGTGCTTGTTTCGTGTAGAAACATCCATCCGTCTAACAATGTGTTTGCTACAGTGAAAACAAATGAACATAAGCAATTTGTTTTAAAATCCGTTTCCTACGAATTGTTTGTAAAAGAGTATGGCCATCAGTGT
>NW_008335636.1:0-616 GCF_000622305.1 Nannospalax galili | reverse complement strand
TGTATACCGGTAATGATTACACCCCAGGTGTACCTATTCGAGGAAGAGGAACCTGCCCTCCTCCTTCACAGTCACCAGTGGAGAGAAATCTTCATCCCTTTGCTAGTAGGGCTCGGACTTACCCTCTCTCTGGGTGCTGGAGGCGCTGCGACTGCTGCTATTGTACAAACCCATCACCTGGCAGGAGACTTTTGAGACAAACTGGACCAGGCAATGGCATCCATGACTGACAGCCTCAAATCTCTCTAATGACAAATGAACTCTCTTGCCGGGGTTGTGCTCCAAACAGAAGAGCACTGGACTTAATAATTGCTGAACATGGGGGGACGTGTGTAGTATTGGGAGAGGAATGCTGGTTTTTTGTAAATGAATCAAATATTGTTGAAACCAATGTTTCAAAAAACTTCGTAATAATCTTTTTTCAAGATTTCAACCCACCGAAGAATTAGGTTGGTTTAGTAATCCCTTGTTTACATGGCTCCTACCCTTTGTTAGCCCCCTGATGCTGTGTGTCATTTTAATGCTTGCTCCCTGTTTCATACAATTTCTTCGCTGACAAATTAGGACCATTGCTAAAATTACTACCAAACAGGTCATGGTCAATTATCAAATTTTG
>NW_008335635.1:0-538 GCF_000622305.1 Nannospalax galili | reverse complement strand
GCTCAGCAGTTAAGAGCACTGACTGCTCTTGCAGAAGTCCCAGGTTTGATTTGATTCCTAGCACCCCCATGGCAACTAACAACGGTTTGTAATTCTAGTTCCAGGAAATCTGACACTGTCTTCTGACCTCAGTGGGCATTGCGCAACACAGGTGCACTTACACACATGCAGGCAGTACACTTATACACATAAAATAAAAATAATAAATAAAATATTTAAAAGATTTTCATGTTATAATTCTGTCTTTGGGGAAAAACCACTGTGGTAATAAAATCTGGACATAGTGGAAGTGAATGTGTCAGAATCTTGGATGATAGCTTTATTAAGATATAATTCTCATAAAAGTCACTACATAAAGGATCCAATTCTGTGCTTCTCAGCATATTCACAAAGTTGTGTAACTATCACCATCTCTAATTTTAGGACATTTTACCACTCCAGAAAGAACCCCTATACTTACCTAGCAGGTACTTTCCATCCCTCCCTCTCCCAGTCCCTGGCAATCATTAATTTATTGTCTATCCTTATGGATTTGTTT
>NW_008335634.1:0-365 GCF_000622305.1 Nannospalax galili | reverse complement strand
ATATGGTCCTGTCACCTGCCACATCTGAAGTGAAGATTATCGTGTCACCTGTCCGCTCTGACACGCAGGTGGTCGTGTCACCTGCCCTTTCTGTAATAAAGATGTTCCTGTCACCTGCACCTTCTGACGAGCAGATGGTCGTGTCAACAGCCCACTTGGCCGTGCAGATGGTCGTGTCACATGGCCCTCTGATGTGCAGAGGGTCGTGTCACCTGCACCCTCTGCCATAAAGATGACCCTATCAGTTGCCCCGTCTGATGTGCATATGGTCGTGTCACCTGCCCCCTCGGACATGCTGATGTATGTATGACCTGCCCCTCTGACGTGCAGATCGTTGTGTCACCTGCCCCCTCTGACATGCAGAT
>NW_008335633.1:0-718 GCF_000622305.1 Nannospalax galili | reverse complement strand
TCAATACTAGCTCTATAGTCATTAATAATTCTATTTGAATTCCAAGTGAATGACAACAACGTTGCTTTATATAAGGTTTAGGATTAGGGTTAGGGTAGGGTCAGGGTTATGTTCAAGGTTAGGCTTAGTTTTATTGTTAGGCGTATCAGTATCCCATTTTAATCCTGTAGCTCTCATGAAATCCTTCCAAGTATGGGACTTATAAACATAACTACTTCATCTTACTTTCCATGAAATAAACATTGTCTCTGTATGCTCTCCTTTTGTTCCTTACTAAGCAGGCACCAAGGTGGCCTAAATCTGGCAAGTCTATCCATGAATTGTAATGAATACCATGAAACTTTCCTTCCTTGAATAATCACTCATCTATTATTTCCTACATAAACTCTTGATTCTTACTGTAACTTATCTAGGAGTTTCCAAGGTTGCCTATTCTTAGCTGCTTTGTTTATTGTATTTTTAGGTCTCAGGTCTCAGATCTCAAGCCTCAGGTCCCTACATCTCCCCTTATTATTTTGAGTGAGGCTTCTCAGGGATAGCCCTGGGAATGGGAGTCACCATCCCTGTTCCCTTATTTTATTATGACCTCCCTGTCTTAGGTTGCCTCTCCTCAGGTTCTGAAGTTGCCCGTCCTTGGGTAACCATTATTGCCCTCATGGCCCCTGTGTTAGGTTCATCAGTCTGGGAGGGTCTTACCTGTCATTGGGATTAGTCATGC
>NW_008335632.1:0-237 GCF_000622305.1 Nannospalax galili | reverse complement strand
AGCTGATTCAATAAGCCCAGATACTAAAGCCCAAATTTCAAAAGCTTCCAACGATTCTCAGGTAAATTCCCCTCCTCCTCCTCGGCCTTGACTGCCTCCAAGCCCTGAGGCTCAGCTGCCACCTGTGGAGCCACGCCCAGCTACAGAGCAGCTGTGTAGCCTTATAGACAGTGAAAGCTGCCAGCTTAAAAATTTCCAGCCTCAGCGGTCTCAGGACCCCCAAAACCCACCAGTAGA
>NW_008335631.1:1692-2687 GCF_000622305.1 Nannospalax galili | reverse complement strand
TATATATGGTCTTTTATATCTATTTTTAAGCACAAGGTATGTATATATTTCATCTCTATATATTTGATATAAAATTGATAGATCTATATATTAATAGATGCATAGATGATAGGATATGGCTGATGCATAGATGATAGGATATGGTGAAGAAGATATATACATGTATGGTAAATCAATATATAGCAATAGATATGTAGATTGATGATAGGTAACAGACAGATGATATATAAATAATACATATGTGATAGAAAAATTAAAATACCAAAAGGAAAAAAAAAATCACTAGACAAAACAAAGAATTATTTCCCCATCTCAACTGATCCAACAAAGTCATGCATAAGTATACATTTCTTTCCAAGTCATGGTTGTAGCTTTCAAAATCTTGAAATGACGAAAATATCTGTTATGTAATAATGATAAACTTGGCTGAATGCTCTCAAAAATAATCATCTTTAATGAAAAGGAATGGCTGGTAAAAATGAATATAAGAACTTTATATTCAGGATATATGATATATATATTCATGTTTTAAGGATAAGAAGTATGCAGCCTTAAATTATTAATATGGGGTTGGAGAGATGGCTCACTCGTTAAGAGCACTGACTTCTCTTTGCAGAGAATCCCAGTTCAATACCCAGCACCCACGTGGTCGCCTTCACTCCGGGTCCAGGGGATCCGACACCCTCTTCTGACCTCCAGATGTACTGCATCACACAGGTGCCCTTACAGGCAATACATTCATACACATAAAATAAAAATAATAAGCAATACATATTTTCCATTATTAATATATCAGTAACATGCACAGAAAGAGAATGGAAATTTCTTCATGGCAAACAAGAGTTATAAAACATCTCCTTCTCTTAGAAGTTAATTCTTATACAAGAAGCAAAAAGTTTACATCCTAAAATACTGGAAAAGTTCCATATCAAATATTGGGACTCTGTCACTGATTGTACTCAGTACAAAAAAAAAAACTCATGTCAGTAAATACC
>NW_008335631.1:0-1231 GCF_000622305.1 Nannospalax galili | reverse complement strand
TTTAAAAAATATAGTTGATGTCAACTAGATGAATGTTGCTTAATGTGAATTACTGTGAGACAATGTGTGTCCTTATTCAAAAGCCATGAATTATAATCCATTTTTATTCTAGCTATGGCAAGACTCCTTACTATACTGCATTTCTTTTTTTAAAAAGATTTAATTTTATTATTTTTATTTTATGTGTATGAGTGTATTGCCTACATGTATGTGAGCGCACCTGTGTCGTGCATTGCCGCGGAGGTTACAAGAGGGCTTCGGATTCCCCTAGAACTGAAGTTAAGGATCGTTTGTAGCTGCCATGTGGGTGCTGGGAATAGAACCCGGGTCCTGTGCAAGAGCAGTCAGTGCTCTTAACTGCTGAGCCATCTCTCCAGCCCCCTTAATTGCATTTCACTGTGAGGTTAATCTAGCCTTGAATTGCAACATGTTCTTGTTCAATGTATAATATTAAATATGTACTTCCTAATCATTTTGGAGTTAGCAACCTGTTCACACCCTAGAGGAAAAAAACTTTTCTGACCCCATTCAGGGTGTAGTGTGTAAACGGGCAAATGAACAAGCTGGACAGACAGACGTGGACACGCATTTCCAAGCTGCGGCTGTCAGGAACAACCTAGTCAGACCGGAGACACCTAGCAATGCAAAAATCATAGATTCACAGGCTACGCAGTCCTTCTTTTTCTGACAACGAACAGGAAATCATTTTGTTCTCATTAGGAAATATGGGAAGATAGATATCAATATTTGAAGATATAGGGAAAGAGTCTACCGTCATAAATTTCCATAAAATGAACATGTGTAGTAAGTAATCATTAGACTGCTTTATTAACAGGATTTGTACACTGAAAATACAAACAGGAAATCATTTTGTTCTCATTAGGAAATATGGGAAGATAGGTATCAATATTTGAAGATATAGGGAAAGAGTCTACCGTCATAAATTTCCATAAAATGAACATGTGTAGTAAGTAATCATTAGACTGCTTTATTAACAGGATTTGTACACTGAAAATACACTCCTGGAATCTTCACCACTGTATTGTTTCCGACTGAAAATTGGCCAAATGGAAAAACGACTTTAGTTTTTGTAGAGACGTCAAAGTAAGTTAACCAGGGATACCGGAGTGTTCTTTTAATTCTTTTCCTGTCTTGGGGTCACATTTCCTAAGCATGCAACTAAACTGACATCAGACGATTGGGAAAGTGTCATCTGTGACCTAGAGTGTGG
>NW_008335630.1:2417-3664 GCF_000622305.1 Nannospalax galili | reverse complement strand
TCTACAAACTCTGTACGCCAAAGGACATAATCTCCACCTGACAAGACAGCTGGAGTTAAAGAAAACCAATCATTTGGTGTGAGCCATTGATCACTAAGATCTTCTAGCATGGCCAGGGTAAAGGGTGCTATAGGACCATAATCTGTTACTGCTGCTTTTAAGTCTTTTAACTCTTTGAGTTCCAGGGGGTTGTACCTCCGAGTAAAGAAGGTAGTTCCTGTTTTTCCTTTAGTTTGTGGTTCCTCATTGTCAATATCAGAGCTAGTAGAATCACTTTCTTCTTGACTAGAGTCAGAAGGAAGTTTAGATGGATCTGGGTCAAACAGTGGTAACAAAGGAGGAGGAGGAGGCATTTTATTTGTGGGTATTTTATTTTGAAGGGAGGTTTCATTTTGAGTGCTATCTGCAGTGGCGTCCTGGCTCCTTGTAACCGGAAGCGCTAGAAGAGGGACCTTGGTTTTTTTTGTTTTAATTTTTGATTTTTGTGGGTGAGAGAGGGAAAGCAATTCAGCATCAAGTGCTCTGATTTACTTAATTAGCTGAAGGTGTTCTCGTTTTTGTTGAAGGGTGTTTCCGAGTGAAGAAATGTCCTGAGTTAGGGTTATTTTAGCCTGTCTGAGTGTCTTTTGATTGTTATTATTATAAGGAAGGGGAATATATGGAGGGGGCACAGTGGGAGTATTATCTTCTACTGACATATTTTGGTAAGCGAATTCAAGGCTAGGATATATATTTTTTGGTGGAGGGTAATTATTATTTTGAAGGCCATCATTATCTTTAGTGGGAGCGGCCTCCTCTGTACTATTGTTGAAGGTATGGTCAGTGGATGTATCTTTGAATGGGGGAGGGGGTTCCTCATAAGTGACTGGTGGAGTATTATCTTTAAGAGCCTTTTCACCAGTTTTAATAATTTCTTGAATATCTGGATCTAAGGGATGGGTTTTAAGGATTTCCTGAATTAAATTCCAATAGGAGAAAACAGTTACAAGGACCTTTTCTGGCCCAAAGGTTTGGTAATAATCTTGTAACGCTTTTTCTATTTTTTTCCATTTCTTGTGATTAATAGTCCCTTCTAAGGGGAACCAGGTGCATGCCTCATGAATAAAAAGAAAGAACTGCCTGAGATCCTTTTTTGAAACCTTAATTCCTCGCATTCTGAGGGATTCCTTGAGTCCACCAAGGAACTGCTCCTGTGAGCTTAGAGAGTTTCCCATGTTCTCTGTGAGTAGCCCCTGCGTGAGCTTCGC
>NW_008335630.1:0-2387 GCF_000622305.1 Nannospalax galili | reverse complement strand
AGAATGACAAGTGATCACATCTTCAAGCAGGTACAGGAAGCAGAGAGAGACACAAGCCAACTGGCA
This sequence comes from Nannospalax galili, assembly GCF_000622305.1. NCBI lineage: Eukaryota > Metazoa > Chordata > Mammalia > Rodentia > Spalacidae > Nannospalax > Nannospalax galili. The sequence continues at coordinate 2,321 of NW_008335630.1, read as the reverse complement.
TATACAGTCCTACTGCCCACAGACCCACATAAACCCTGGGAGAACCAAATATGCTGATACGCCCAGTGTAGGGAGCTCCATTCCACCACTACCTTGCAGTGGTATGTGTAGTGATATTAGCACCCAGTACAGGGGTGTGCGTCCCATTAGAGGATCCATCCTATGTTGTTTTATACAACATAGTGCTGTAATACATGGTTTGGCCAGTTTACACAGGCTCACCCAATCCATTTGGAACAGAATGTCATATCCTTGGCCTTGGCAGTGGTGATCCTGTCTCAGGAGAATGGAAATGGCTTCTCTAGATGCCTATTACTAGTCATGTGATCCCCAGATATTAAAGTATGTCCAAATGGCAAAGATCAAGGGAAAAATGCACAAAGGCATCAGTTAAGTTGACAGGGAACTCCATACACACCAGGCCAGAGAACACATTTACAGGCTGGGCATATCTATACACCCAGGAGGCAATGTTATTTTCTGTAAAGACCGTACACAAAAATGCAGGGTGGACATGGCGATGTGCCTGCTTTCTCAAAGGAAAGAGGGCATTTTCTCATGCCTTACCAGTGACATTTTTCTGTGTCTCCTAGGACTTGAGTGTGAGACAACCCATCTATCACTGTAAATGGCAGGTCCATAACTGGCCATATTGCTACCACTAAAACATCTTTTAGAACCATGACAGAGTGACCCTTCCTGGGGTGAAGCGTTTGGCCACTTTCTCAATATAGGATAATGTATCGGAGCACCATACTTATTCCCATGTCATAGGGAGTCACAAGTCCTAACCTACAGCGCTCAGAGTTGTCTGTATCTCAGTTTCACTTCGACATATATCTCCTCCTCTTGTATCGCTGAGTGCAGATGACAACTGTCCCCAAGGCCCTAACTATGGCATGAGGAGGTGATACTTCTTCTTAGAGACAATCATCAAGGAAGCTGGCCCTATCTGTAGCAGAACATCTAGTGGGGACAGCCCATGCTTCTGAGGCTACTAATTTGGATACCTACCACTGCATCAAGGTGGATCTTTCACCCTTTAATGGAATGAGGATTTGTTTTTACATGCACTTCTTATTTTGTTTCACTTCATTTCACTTATTTCATTTTATTTTGTCTTTCTGAGACAGGGTTAGGCCATAGCCCCAGCTGGCCTCAAACTCCCTATGTAGACAAGGCTGAGCTCAAACTGACAAAGAGCCCCCTGCCTCTCCCTCCCAAGTGCTTGGAATAAAGGCATGCAGCACTATGCATGGGTAGTTACCCTCCTTCTCTTCTGGAAGGTGCTGTGTGGGATTCCACAGGGTAATCTCCATGTACAGTAGATATCAGTCATGATTAGAAGTCATACAGTCCATAATTTAGCCCACTGGATTCTTTGATCAACTCCTGTGTCTATCCACCTGTGGCATTTTTACATATTCTGCAAGTGCCAGGATGTTCTGTAGCTCAACTGTTAGTGGACTATTACTTAATTTTCCCCTATGGCCAAGGTAGGCTATCCATTTAGAGAAATTAGAGTTTGAGCCAGCTATAACTAACTTTGGAGTGGATAAAAAATGACTTAGACATCCAGCAACGGTGTATGCAGTGGACTCTAGGACTTTGCCTTTCCGAGTGGTAGACTCACATGCCTGCGTGACTGCATACACTGATGCTAACTGCTCAACAGCTAACCCAACCTGGATAGCAGGTCTCAGCTCCCTTCCACATTTGTGACAACATCCTATGGTTAATTACCTCACCTCCATATACTGCCAAGTGACGCCTCCAAAACCTGTTATGTCACTGGTTGCATTCAGTGAAAATGGTTGGGTCTGGTCAATTGTCCTATGCATCTGTGCTCTGCCAATGGCTTTCTTGGAAGCTACAATCATTCATTCAGCTGCTTGAGTCCAGTCCCTATGACTCCTTTTCTTTGTGGGATTGTGACCAGGTTTCACTATGTAGTCCTAGCTGGACTGGAGCTCTCTATAAGAACCAAACTGGCTTCAAAGGTCACAGAGATCTACCTGCCTTTGCCTTCATATTGCTAGAACTCAAAGTACACGACACCATGCCTGGTCCATGTTGCTGCATTTTTCTATAAGGTGTACAAGGGACATAATGTGTGGGGCAGGTGAGGGATAAATACTCTTTAGTGAACCAAGAGCCTCAAAAAGGCTTGTAATTGTTTGATTGTCAAAGGTGAAGCCTATGCCACAGCCAGACAAGTACGGCTTCTATGGTAGCTCCCAATTATTTCACAGTTAATCCAGGGCCTTGTGTTTTGGATTTGTTCACTTCCTGTTGGGTACCTGTCAGACTCACAGCTGCTG
>NW_008335628.1:0-2817 GCF_000622305.1 Nannospalax galili | reverse complement strand
TAGAAAGGCTACTGATTTTTGTAGATTTATTTTATAACCTGCCACTATACTAAGAGTATTAATCAGTTCTAGGAGATTTCTGGTGGAACATTTGGGATCTATTAGGTATAGCATCATAGCATCTGCAAAAAGTGATAGTTTTACCTCTTTTCCAATTAGTACTCCTTTAATTTCCTTCTGTCTTATTGCTCTCCAAGAGTTTCAAGCACTGTTTTGAAAAGGAGTGGAGAGTGTGGACATTCTTGTCTGGTTCCTGATTTTAATAGGAATGCTTCCAATTTTTCTCCGTTTAGAATGATACTGGCTGTGGGTTTGTTACATATAGCTTTAATTATGTTGAGGTATGCTCCCTCCAGTCCAATTCCCTCTAGGACTTTAAACATACATGCATGTTGAATTTTGTCAAAAGCTTTTTCTGCATCTATTTAGATGACAATGTGGTTTTTGTCTTTGAGTCCATTCATATGATTAATGACATTTATTGACATGTATATTGAACCATCCCTGCATCTCTAGTATAAAGCCTACTTGATCATGGTGAATGATCTTTTTGATCCATCTGTATGTGGTTTGCAAGTATTTTGTTGAGAATTTTTGTATCTATGTTCATTAAGGATATGGTCCATAGTTCTTTTTTGGTTGTCTTTACCTGGTTTGGGTATTAGACTAATGCTGGCTTCATAGAAGGAATTTGGGAGTTCTCCCTCTGATTCTATCATTTTGAATAATTTAAGTAGTATCGGTTGGAGGTCTTCTTTAAATGTGTGGTAGAATTGTGCTGCCAATCCATCTGGGCCTAGGCTTTTTTTAGTTGGGAGGCTTTGTAGTACTGTTTCAATTTCCTTATATGTTATGGGTCTGCTTAAACTGTTGGTCTCTTCTTGGTTTAACTTTGGAGGGTCCCATGATTTTAGATATCCATCCATTTTAGACTTTCAGGTTTAGTAGCCTATGGGTTTTGAAAATATTCCCTTATAATGATTTGGATCTTTTGGGTTTCCTTCATGATGTTTCTATCTTGTTTAGCTTTTCAAATAACCAACTTTTAGATTTCACTCTTTGTATTTTCTTTCTATTCACTAATTTCTGCTCCGATTTTTGTTATTTCTCTTCTGCTGGGTTTAGGTTTCATTTGTTCTTGCCTTTCCAGTGCCTTGAGTTGCAGTTTTAGGTCATTTATTTGGACTCTTTCCAATTTAACGTAGGCACTCAGAGCTATAAACTTCTCTCTTAGGACTGCTTTTAATGTGTCCTAGAGGTTGTGTTGTGTTGTATTGTCCTTTTCATTGCCATCTAGGAATTTTTATTTCCTAATTTTTCCTTTGACCCATGCATTGTTTAGGAGTGTGTTATTCAATCAGCTGACATATCAATGCAAACTATGAAAGCCAGAAGAGCCTGGACCACGGTATTTCCAGTTCTACATGACAATAGATGCCAGCCCAGAATACTTTACTCAGCAAAAATGTTTATTATAGTTGAGAGGGAAAGAAAAATCTTCCATGACAAGAATAGCCTGAAAGAATACATGTCCACAAAACCAGATGTATCATTTAATTCTGACATCTTTCTGTTTGTTTATTCTTTGTCCAGTTGACCTGTCTAATGGAGACAGTGGGGTACTGAAGTCCCCTGCTATTATTGAGTTGGGGTTAATCTGTATCTTAAAGTCCTGTAGTGTTGTTTTTATGAATTTGGGTGTGCCAGAATTTGGTGCATATATGTTAAGGATTGTAATATCTTCTTGGTTAACTGTTCCTTTGATCAGAATGAAGTGACCCTCCTTATCTCTTATTAGTTTTACTTTGAAATCTACTTTATCAGATATTAGGACTACAAACCCTGCTTGTTTCTTAGTTCCATTTGCTTGGAATATTCTTTCTACCCTTTTACCTTAAGGTAGTGCCTGTCCTTGAAGGTGAGATGCATTTCTTGCAGACAGTAAAGAGATGGATTTTGTTTCTTAATCCATTCACCTAGCCTGTGTCTTTTGACTGGGAGGTTCAGTCCATTGTTATTTAAGGTTATTATTGAAAGATGTGTATTGGTTGTCATCATTTTGATTACTGTTTGTGTTCTCTGTCTAATTTTGTGTTTCCTCAATTATACCTTTATTTATTTTCTTTCATTGCCCCTGGGTATAGTTGTTTCTCTCTCAGCTCTCTGTATTGCTTCATTTTGTGGACATGTATTTCAGGCTCTTCATGTCATGAAAGATTTTTCTTTCCCCCTCAACTATGATATTTTTTCTGGGTATAGTATTCTGGGCTGGCATTTATTGTCATGTAGAACTGGAAATACCTTGGTCCAGGCTCTTCTGGCTTTCATAGTTTGCATTGATGCATCAGCTGTAATTCTGATGGGCTTTCCTTTGTTTGTGATTTGTGTTTCTTTTGCTACTTTCAGTATTCTTATGTACATTTAGTGTTTTTACTATATATTGTGGGGAGTTTCTTTTCTGATCCTATTTGGTGTTCTGGTATGTTTCTTCATTTCTGTGACAAAATATTGACCACTACCAACTTGGAGGAAAGGGTTTATTTAGCTTACATATCCCGGGTCACAGTTCATCTGGGAGCCCAAGGTAGGAACTCAGGGCAGGAACCTGGAGGCAGGAGGAGGAGCACAGGCCATGGAGGAACACTGCTTACTGGCTTGCTCCCCTGGCCCCTGTTCAGCCTACTTTCTTGTGTTACACAGGCTCACCTGTCCAGGGGTGGCACCAACCACAGTGTGCTGAGCCCTCCCACATCATCAAGAAGATGCCCTTCAGACATAGCCACAGGCCAGTCCAGTAGAGAAAATTCCCCAATTGAG
>NW_008335627.1:0-566 GCF_000622305.1 Nannospalax galili | reverse complement strand
ACTCAGGCTAGGTTGTGAGAGATTTTTCTTTCTTTGAGACAGGCTAATGGGTTATCTTTTGGGATTGATAGTTGGGACCTTATACTAGGCAATGAAAGAAAGGAGAGGGCTGATTCCATGGCAACAAGTGGTTCCTCCAGGATTTTGGTACCAAAATGTTAGAAGAAGGCATTACAGGCAGAAAAGAAAGGAACCAACAATCTTGACAACCAGATTGACCATTATTATCATGAATGAGAGGTGGGAGCTGTTTGGTGGCAACTGGCACAGCAGTCGCTTGGGTCAAGTGGTGGGGGAGTTTACGTATGTTTGTAAGCAGAAGAGAGTCATGGTGGTCAGGTTAGGGCATTTGTAAAGGGATTAAGGACCACATTGTTCTGATAATGATCCCCTTTAGCGAAGGGCTTGTTTGCAGAGTAGGAATTGCTTCATAGTTGAGGGTGGTGTGTTCCAGGGTCATGTTTTGAACCCTCTTCTTAGTTTGCCTTTGGTAGATTCCATGAATTTAGAAATTTATCCATTTCTTTTAGATTTTAAAATTTAATAGAGTATAGGTTTTTAAAGTA
>NW_008335626.1:0-737 GCF_000622305.1 Nannospalax galili | reverse complement strand
AATGACTATACCCAAGGGGTTGCAGAAAGAATTCCAACGGGGGTATAACAGGGTAAAAGTAAAGCTATAGCAAGAATGTAAAAAAAATACTACAGGACGTCAAGACCCAAATTAACCCCAACTCATTAATAGTAGGGGACTTCAATATGCCACTATCTCCATTAGATACGTCAACAGGCCAGAGACTTAACAGAGAGACATCTGAATTAAACAAAACCATATATCAAATGGACTTAACAGATATCTACCGAGTATTCTACCGAAACATCAAAGGCCATACTTTCTACTCAGCACCCCATGGAACTTTCTCCAAAATCGACCATATGCTGGGGCACAAAACAAAGCTCACAAATACAAAGAAAATTGAAATAATTCCATGTGTTCTATCAGACCACAATGCAATAAAGCTTACAATCAACACCCGAAGAAGCCAAAATCACCACACGAACACATGGAGATTAAACACACTCCTGAATGATGAATGGGTCAAAAGAGAAATTAAGAAAGAAATAAAAGTATTCCTGGAATTAAATGAAAAGGACAATACAACAAAACAAGACCTCTGGGACACACTGAAAGCGGTTCTTAGAGGGAAGTTTATAACTCTAAGTGCCTACATCAAAAAATCGGAAAGAACACAAATAAATGACTTATCACTGCAACTCAAGAGACTTGAAAAGTAACATCAAACAAAACCCAAACCCTACAGACAAGAAGAAATAACAAAAATCAGGGCA
>NW_008335625.1:0-222 GCF_000622305.1 Nannospalax galili | reverse complement strand
CAAATACAAAAAGATTGAAATAATTCCATGCATTCTATCAGATCACAGTGCGATAAAGCTTACAAACAACACCAGAAGAAGGCCTAATCACCACATGAATACGTGGAGATTGAACAACACACTCCTGAATGATGAATAGGTCAAAAGAGAAATTAAGTAAGAAATAAAAACATTCTTGGAACTAAATGAAAAGGACAGTACAACACAACAAAACCTCTGGGA
>NW_008335624.1:0-250 GCF_000622305.1 Nannospalax galili | reverse complement strand
TCCTCAGGTAAATAGCAAAATGAAATCTTTTTTAAAAAAGTAATATTAGGGGCTGGAGAGATGGCTCAGCGATTAACACTGACTGTTCTTGCGGAAGACCTGGTTTGAATCACAGCACCTACATGGCAGCTAACAACTGTCTGTAACTCCAGTTCCAGGGGATCTGACGACCTCTTCTGTCCTCCATGGGCATTGCATGACACAAGTGCACTTACTTACATGCAGGCAATACACGCATACACATAAAATA
>NW_008335622.1:0-426 GCF_000622305.1 Nannospalax galili | reverse complement strand
GGGTCTATGAGATCACCCCTGGTCAAAATTTCCCAAAAAGGAAGCCAATTCGTAGTATTGGGATTTTTATTGGTTAACCTATGGTGTCTGTGGAGAACTGGACCCTGTCATGGGTTGACGCCATTTAAATTATTTTTATATTGCATATGTAAATACTTTAAGAAGCTTCTAAAGTGATAAATTTCCATTAGACTTTTTCAAAAGGCCATTAATGTTAGTTATTCCCCCCTTAATCCCTTTTCTACCCTGCCCTAACATTCCCCACCCTATTTAACTCTTCATATTCAATTGCTCCACTTTCACCATTTATAAAACTGTATTGTCTGTCCCCTTCCAAGAAGCCTCCCCTCATGGACCCTTACAAGTTTCCTGACATATATGGATTTTCCAATTGAAACACACCTATCTAAAGATTCAAAGCTAGCA
>NW_008335621.1:0-798 GCF_000622305.1 Nannospalax galili | reverse complement strand
CGAATAAGATGGTTTGGGATGTTCTGTGTGATATACAAACAAAAAAAATCACAAATTTTTTAAAATTCATTATATTTGAGGAGGAAGCATAAAAATTTATGACATGTTAATTAGTAGAGGTGATAAGCATTACCATTGAAATCTACCAGATGATGTTATAGACATACACAGGTGCCAAGGATCCAAGTGCAGCCGATTATGACTAGTAATAATCAGATACCTCCAGTTTAGAGGTGCATGTGCCTACATCTCAGTGTTAGTAGCAAAAGCAATGAGTCTTTCTCCAAGCAACAATATGTTCTAAAATGAAATGGAGATCTTTTTTAAAGGAAAAACTCATAAGTCTTACAGGGCTTATACTGAGTTCAATATTGTATAGCTGTAATATGAACTTTTTATAAATTCTCAGTGGACTATTATGGTATCAAAATTAACTATGCCTTAAAGTGTCATTAGTATGCTTCCTTCCTCTAAATGTTCATCCTGAATGACATGGTGTCTGTCATCGACATGAAATGGGAGACTGCTACGGAGTCCAGGTTTTTGTAAGAGAGGATCACATGGCAAAGGCTTTATTGGCTTTCTTTCTTTCTTCCATCTAATTATCTATCTTACTATTATCTATATACTCTATCCCATCTACAGACCTATTGTTTCATGTATCAATCATCTACCTATCAATTTATCTTCCATCTCTCAATACGTTATTTATCCATCACGTACCTATCCATTATATATCATAATCAATCAATCAATCAATCATGTATCTATCAATCATCTATTTCTGTCTCTCTCCTC
>NW_008335620.1:0-458 GCF_000622305.1 Nannospalax galili | reverse complement strand
AACAGCCTCCCCTTCCAAAATTGCTTGAGGTGGGGGAGAGATCGAATGATGTAATGGAAATGGAAGTACTTTGTAATGTATCATAAAAAGGTAGTGGTTAGATTTAGAGGATTTTTTTAAAGACATCTTTCACAGGAAATAAAATATTTTCTTACAGGCAATACTTACTGTTTGAGATGCATTCAGATGCACGATTAGAAGGTAAGAATTATAATTCCTAAGCAAGGGAAAGCCTACCTAGAGTTATAGAAAGTGTGAATAATTTCCAAAGCATATTCTTTTTGAAACTTCTCACTTAAAATGTGAAACCTTGAGGTGAAAAAGTCATTTTAAAAATGAAATTATTTGTTAAAAAAATAAGACATTGTGTTCAAGGCTGACTAGAGGGTTTTTTGTTGTTGTTGTTTTTGTTGTTGTTTTTGCCTAGAGGCATTTAAAATCTCGACCCTGAAGGGTAC
>NW_008335619.1:4699-5514 GCF_000622305.1 Nannospalax galili | reverse complement strand
TCCTCTCCAACATTTGTTATCATTTGCTCTCTTGATTGTAGCCCATCTGACTACAGATGAAATTTTAAAGTATTTTTATTTTGCATTTTCCTAACTAATGATGTTAACGACCTTTTAAGATGTTCTTAGCCTCTTTATTTCTTCTTTTGAGAACTCTTTTTTGAGCTTCTTAGCCCATCTTTAGATTGGGTTCCTTCCTTTCTTGACTTTTTTTTTTTTTTTGAGTTCTTTATGTATTCTGGATGGTAAAACTCTGTCAGGAGTGTTACTGATGAAGATTCTCTCCCACTTTGTGGATTTTCTCTTCATTTCTTGGTTACTTCTTTTGATGTACTGAAGCTTTTTAGCTTAATGAGTTCCCATTTGTTGATTCTTGACCTTATTTCCTGCGCAATTGATGTCCAGTTGAAAAAAATCCTTTCTTACACCTATATCTAGTAAGTTATTGCAAAAGTTTTTTTCTAACATTTTCATGTTTCAGGCTTCACATTGAGGTCTTTGATCCATTTGGAGTTGACTTTTGTGCAATGTGAAAGATAGGGGTTTTGTTTCATTCTGATTTTTTAATGTAGGTACTTAGAGCTGTAAACGTCCCCCTTAGGAGTGCTTTTAGGGTGTCCCAGAGGTTTTGTTTCATTATATCCTCATTTTCATTTTGTTTCAGGAATACTTAATTTTATTTCTTTCTTAATTTTTTTGACCCATTCATCATGATTTAGGAGTGTGTTGTTTAATCTCTGAGTTTGTGTAGTTACTAGAGCTTCTTTTGCTGTTGATTATAAGCTTTATTGTACTGTGGTCTGATAGAATGCAAT
>NW_008335619.1:0-1404 GCF_000622305.1 Nannospalax galili | reverse complement strand
TAGAGAAAACCCGCAAACTGTCACATCCCTAGGTTAATGTAACTTCTTACTATGTAAAGAATATGTATCCTTATATTTACAGGCAAATATTCCAGTCACCACTCATCAAAGAAGCTCATTTTGCAGCAGTCAGAGACTAATACCAAGTACCCACAACTGATCACACATAGACATTGTCTATTAATTGCCGAGGCCTAAGGGACCCCTCTGCAATGCAACCTGTACACCTAATGCTCATGGAACATAGAATAGGGATAAAGATGAGGACACTAAGGAATCAGTTCTCCTTCATGCAGCAAGGGCCATGAGCAGAGACAGTTACAAATGGCCAAAGTGTAGAGATCAAGAGCCTGCTACATAATGGTCCTTGGAGAGCACCCCTTTATTAAATGTCATCCACCCAAGGTTCAGGGACCATCGTGGAGGAGGGCGCAGAGAGATTGTAAGAGCCAGGAAGAAAGGGCATGACCCTATGGAAACATGATCCTAGGAGCTCCTAGGAACCTGCTTAAATGATTCTATGGCAAAGATGTCAGTATACACAAGTACTCCACTGAACAGACAGTAACCCAGCATAGAACTAGGAAAATGAAGAACAGACTCCAATCTAAAGGACTGTTAGCAACTGATTGCTGCTAGATCAGATGTTGGAGCTGATCTTCCTAAAACAAGGGACACTAGATAGGCTGATTAAACTCAGTGGATGGATTTGCACTGGGGACTTGCTGAGGACACTGACAACACAGTGGGCCGTAACAGGGATGACAGAGTATATGGGCTCCAGTTTGGGCAGGGTCTATAGTAAGGTGCCATTTGGATCGTGGGTATAAAAATGAATAAGATTATTTTGGATATTCTGTATGAAATGCACACACACACACACACACAAACACACACAAAATCAATAAAAAAATCTAAGCATGGGGCTGGAGGGATGGCTTAGGAGTTAAGAGCACAGACTATTCTTGCAAGGACCTGGGACGATTCCTAGCACCCATATGGTGGCTACAAACCATCCTTAACTCCAGTTACAGGGGAATTCAGAGCCCTCTTCTGACCTCCACAGCATTGTACAACATGTGCACTCACGTACGTGCAGGCAATACACTCATACACATAAAATAAAATTAATAAGTAAAAAAATTTTAAATTACCTTTGTATTAATTATTTGAATATTTGATGTGAGCAACCAATGTATCTTCTCACAATATAGCAGATTTTGTTTTCATGTGCTTAATATTCTCGGGTTCAATTTATTTTCATTTTTATTACATTGAAAAATATTTCATATAGTATATGTCGATTGTATTCAGATACTCTCCCCTATCCCTGTACTCCATTTACTACCCCTGCCCAATTTCATATTCTCTCTGTCTCTCCATCTCTTTCTTTCTCCATATATG
>NW_008335618.1:0-3005 GCF_000622305.1 Nannospalax galili | reverse complement strand
ACTTCTTTACAGCAGAAAGGGCAGGTGGCACGACCATCTGTACAACAGAGAATGTAGGTGACATGGCTATCTGTACAGTAGAGAGGGCAGGTGACATGACTGTCAGCACGTCAGAGTGGGCAGGTGACACCACGATGTGCATGTCAGAGAGGGCACGTGACACGACCATCTGCACAGCAGAGGGGGCAGGGGGCACGACCACCCGCCCCTCAGAGGGGGCAGGTTACACGTACATGTGTACAGCAGAGAGGGCAGGTGGCACGACCACCTGCACGTCAGAGAGGGCTGGTGAAAAGACTAACAGCCCGGCAGTGAGTATAGCTTAAACAACCTAAAGTGAAGCAGCGGGGGCAGGTGACACAACCACCTGTACAGCAGAGGGGGCAGGGGGCACGACCACCCGCCCCTCAGAGGGGGCAGGTTACACGTACATGTGTACAGCAGAAAGGGCAGGTGGCACGACCATCTGTACAACAGAGAGGGGAGGTGACATGACTATCTGTACAGTCGAGAGGGCAGGTGACACGACAATCTGCACGTCAGAGGGGGCAGGTGACACAACCACCTGCACATCAGAGGGGGCAGGTGACATGATCACCTGCACGTGAGTGGGGTCAGGTTACACGAACATGTGTACAGCAGAAACGGAAGCTGACACGACCCTCCGTACATCAGATAGCACTGGTGACGCGACCACCTGTATAGTAGAGAGGTCAGGTGACACGACCACCTTTATGGGAGAGAGGGCAGGTGACACGACCATGTGCACGTCCGAGAGGGTAGGTGAGACGACCATGTGCACATGAGAGAGTGCAGATGACATGACCATCACCACGTCAGAGGGGGCTTGCGACATGAATGTCTGCACGTCAGAGGTCCAGGTGCACGACCATGTGCATGTTAGAGGGGGCATGTTACACTACCATCTGAAAGTCAGAGGGTCAGGTGACACTACCATCTATACGTCAGAGGTGGGAAGTGACACGTCCATCTTTATGGCAGAGGGGGTAGGTGACACGACCATGTGCACGTCCGAGAGGGTAGGTGAGACGACCATGTGCACATGAGAGAGTGCAGATGACATGACCATCACCATGTCAGAGGGGGCTTGCGACATGAATGTCTGCACGTCAGAGGTCCAGGTGCACGACCATGTGCATGTTAGAGGGGGCATGTTACACTACCATCTGAAAGTCAGAGGGTCAGGTGACACTACCATCTATACGTCAGAGGTGGGAAGTGACACGTCCATCTTTATGGCAGAGGGGGTAGGTGACACGACCATGTGCACGTCCGAGAGGGTAGGTGAGACGACCATGTGCACATGAGAGAGTGCAGATGACATGACCATCACCACGTCAGAGGGGGCTTGCGACATGAATGTCTGCACGTCAGAGGTCCAGGTGCACGACCATGTGCATGTTAGAGGGGGCATGTTACACTACCATCTGAAAGTCAGAGGGTCAGGTGACACTACCATCTATACGTCAGAGGTGGGAAGTGACACGTCCATCTTTATGGCAGAGGGGGTAGGTGACACGACCATGTGCACGTCCGAGAGGGTAGGTGAGACGACCATGTGCACATGAGAGAGTGCAGATGACATGACCATCACCACGTCAGAGGGGGCTTGCGACATGAATGTCTGCACGTCAGAGGTCCAGGTGCACGACCATGTGCATGTTAGAGGGGGCATGTTACACTACCATCTGAAAGTCAGAGGGTCAGGTGACACTACCATCTATACGTCAGAGGTGGGAAGTGACACGTCCATCTTTATGGCAGAGGGGGTAGGTGACACGACCATGTGCACGTCCGAGAGGGTAGGTGAGACGACCATGTGCACATGAGAGAGTGCAGATGACATGACCATCACCACGTCAGAGGGGGCTTGCGACATGAATGTCTGCACGTCAGAGGTCCAGGTGCACGACCATGTGCATGTTAGAGGGGGCATGTTACACTACCATCTGAAAGTCAGAGGGTCAGGTGACACTACCATCTATACGTCAGAGGTGGGAAGTGACACGTCCATCTTTATGGCAGAGGGGGTAGGTGACACGACCATGTGCACGTCCGAGAGGGTAGGTGAGACGACCATGTGCACATGAGAGAGTGCAGATGACATGACCATCACCACGTCAGAGGGGGCTTGCGACATGAATGTCTGCACGTCAGAGGTCCAGGTGCACGACCATGTGCATGTTAGAGGGGGCATGTTACACTACCATCTGAAAGTCAGAGGGTCAGGTGACACTACCATCTATACGTCAGAGGTGGGAAGTGACACGTCCATCTTTATGGCAGAGGGGGTAGGTGACACGACCATGTGCACGTCCGAGAGGGTAGGTGAGACGACCATGTGCACATGAGAGAGTGCAGATGACATGACCATCACCACGTCAGAGGGGGCTTGCGACATGAATGTCTGCACGTCAGAGGTCCAGGTGCACGACCATGTGCATGTTAGAGGGGGCATGTTACACTACCATCTGAAAGTCAGAGGGTCAGGTGACACTACCATCTATACGTCAGAGGTGGGAAGTGACACGACCATCTTTATGGCAGAGGGGGTAGGTGACACGACCATGTGCACGTCCGAGAGGGTAGGTGAGACGACCATGTGCACATCAGAGAGTGCAGATGACATGACCATCACCACGTCAGCGGGGGCTTGTGACATGAATGTCTGAACGTCAGAGGTGCAGGGGACACGATCATGTGCATGTCAGAGGGGCAGGGGACACGACCATCTGCACGTCACAGGTGGCAGGAGACACGACCCTCTTCATCGCAGAGAGGGCAGGTGGCACGACAATGTGCGCGTCACAGAGGGCAGGGGACAAAAAGATGCGCACCTCTGCGATGGCAAGGGACATGACCATGTGCATGTCCGAGAGGGCAGGTGAGACGACCATGTGCACATCAGAGAGTGAAGATGACATGACCATCACCACGTCAGAGGGGGCTTGTGACATGAATGTCTGCACGTCAGAGGTGCAGGT
>NW_008335617.1:0-268 GCF_000622305.1 Nannospalax galili | reverse complement strand
GCTCGCAAACATTGCTAACAGGCTTCTAGACCCTCAAAGTTGAGGGCTGGCCTTAATGCAAATTTGAGTCATGTCCTCGTTTTAAAAAATGAAGATAAATCAGTTTAAAGTGGTTCAGCCACACATGTACCCTGGTTCATTTCCCTGGCTGGGGATACAGTCATTGCAGACAAATGACGCATGCCATGTACACTAATTGTCACTGCTACCATTCTCGGTCTGTGGGGATCCTTTCATGCTCCCTGTTCAAGCTATTAACCTTTCATTC
>NW_008335616.1:0-1079 GCF_000622305.1 Nannospalax galili | reverse complement strand
GTTAATATTTTTAACTCAAGATAACAAGATCAACCTGATGACACGTCTGACATTCATAGCATATCACTGACATGAGCATGTTTTTGGTTTCGGTTTCTTTGTATTTAAATCCACTTGAGTGAAAAAACGCCACTGTTTGTGTCTAGGCATTGGGATTTATAGGGCAGGATATCATACTGGATAACTCACACTCTTATAAAAATCAAGAATTGTTTTAATGACACACCTGTGTTGCTATTACACTATGTTGATGAGCTTCTTCATCAAGCACCTGGAGGACATCTTTTCCATGTCCTCCCCAGACAGGCACGGTGTGGATACTGGAAATCTGTCAGCCATTTGGACACAGGTAATGTGGTGTGTTGGGGACCTCTGTTATGCAAAGTAGAAGCCCCTTCACGTCCGGAAAGCTCATGCAGCTCGGGATTATGTGTTGGGGCTCCTTCCATAGCAGGGTGCCTTCCTGGCATCTTTCCTGACTCTCCTTTTGAAGTGCACACCACGAATGCTCTAAACACAAACATGGCCTCTGGCTTTAGGAATACCATGCTTTCCTGTGATTTTTCAGGCAGACAGCAGTCTGGCAGAAACCCACTTCCATATGTAAGTACAATGTCTCACAAAGTACCTAACAGCCAAAGCTTTTACCACTACCCCCATGGTATAAATATCCTAGTCTTCTCTCAATATTTGGAGCTAGAAGCAGACTTAGAGCTAGAGCGAGAACTGGGTCACTGAGACTTGGAATAAAGAGCTGTAGACTGAGTTCTTTGTCTCCTGCCTGTAATCTAGCCTCCCTGGGGGGGCAGCACTCCCTTGTTACTGACTTGCGGACATTCTAGCTTTTGCTGTCCTCATACTCTTCCCGCGTGGTTCAGTGGCCAGTGGACCTCACATCCTGAGGAAAGTACACGGGTGGAAAAGGGACAGGATTCGGCTCCAGTAGCAGAGAAACTTTCAGCACCAGAGACACAGGACCCGAGCCGGCGGGAAAAGCCTGCGGGGCACCTGCCGCGCCGGGCAGAGACGCCTGTGGCCAGACCCGCGCCACGACTAGCCAGGTGTGGCGGGGACCCCGA
>NW_008335615.1:0-513 GCF_000622305.1 Nannospalax galili | reverse complement strand
TTTAGCCACCTGATATTTGACAAATGGGCCAAGAACATTAACTGGAGGAAAAACAGCATGTTCGCTGGAGCAAAGACAACATGTTCAGCAAATGGTGCTGGCAAAACTGGATCTCCACCTGTAGAAGAATGAAACTAAACCCACATCTTTCACCTTGCACAAAAGTCAATTCCAAATCGATCAAAGACCTCAATGTGAAGCCTGAAACTCTGAAACTGTTAAAAGAAAACATGGGCAAAATCTTACAAATGTAGGTGTAGGAAAGGATTTTCTGAACTGGACATCAATTGCTCAGAAAACAAGGGCAAACAAATGGGACCTCATCAAAAGAAGCAACCAAGGAAGTGAAGAGAAAACCCACAGAATGGGAGAAAATCTCCACCAGCCATACATCTGATAGAGGTTTAATTACCAGAATATATAACGAACTTAAAAAACAGAGGACCAAGGCAAGAAGCAACTCAGTTGAAAGATGGGCTCAGGAGCTAAACAGAAAGTTTTCAAAAGAAGAAG
>NW_008335614.1:0-427 GCF_000622305.1 Nannospalax galili | reverse complement strand
TGCTTCCATCTCTTAGCTACTGTGAAAAGAGCAGCAACAAACATGAAAGTACAAGTGTATCTCTAATAGGATGAGTCCATTGGGTATATGGCAAGGAGAGGTATAACTGGGTACAATGGTAGGTTCATTTGTAGTTGTCCACAGGGCTTGAACAAGTTTGCAATCCCATCAGCAGTGGATGAGCCTTCCCCTTTCCCCACATCCTCTCCAACATTTGGTATCATTTGTTCTCTTGATCTTAGCCAGTCTGATTGGAGTAAGATAAAATCTTAAAATGGTTTTAATCTTCATTTCCCTAATTACTAGTGATGTTGAACACCTTTTCAGATGCTTCTTAGGCATCTTTATTTCTTCTTTTGAGAAATCCCTGTTTAGTTCCTTAGCCCATATTTTAATTGGGTTACTTACTTTGTTGATACTTTGTTTT
>NW_008335613.1:0-222 GCF_000622305.1 Nannospalax galili | reverse complement strand
TGATTTTTGACAAAGGGGCATAAATACACATTGGAGAAAAGACAGCATTTTTAGAAAATGGTGCTGGATATAGTGGATAGCTCCATCAGAATGAATATAAAGAAATGTCTTAACCTACGCAATCTCAATTCCAAATGGATCTAGAGCCTCACCATAGGCCCTGATGTCCTAAATCTGAAGAGGGAAAAAGTAGGAATACAATAGAGTTTACAGGACAAGGAA
>NW_008335612.1:1014-1302 GCF_000622305.1 Nannospalax galili | reverse complement strand
TGGCTGTGGATTTGTTGTATATGGCTTTAATTATGTTGAGGTTATGTTCACTCCAGTCCAATTCCCTCTAGGGCTTTGACCACAAATGCATGTTGAATTTTGTCAAAGGCCTTCTCTGCATCTATTGAGATGACCATGAGGTTCTTGTCTTTGAACCCATTTATATGATTTATGACATTTTTTGACTTACATATATTGAACCATTCCTACATCTCTGGAATAAAGCAGAGTTGATCATGGTGGATGATCTTTTTGATGTGTGTCTGTATGCAGTTTGTGAGTATTTTA
>NW_008335612.1:0-669 GCF_000622305.1 Nannospalax galili | reverse complement strand
CCCATGATTTTAGATATCCATCCATTTCTTTTAGATTTTCAAATTTAATAGGGAGTATAAGTTTTTAAAAATATTCCCTTAAAATGGTCTGGATTGTTTGTATGTCTGTTGTGATGTTTCCCCTTCATCTCTGATTTTGTTGATTTAGATTTGCTCTTTCTTTCTTTTGGTTAGCTGGGCTAAGTGTCTGTCTATCTTTAGATTTTCAAAAAAACCAGCTCTTAAATTCATTGAT
Source organism: Nannospalax galili (assembly GCF_000622305.1). Taxonomy (NCBI): domain Eukaryota; kingdom Metazoa; phylum Chordata; class Mammalia; order Rodentia; family Spalacidae; genus Nannospalax; species Nannospalax galili. Next base: position 434 of record NW_008335612.1, on the reverse strand, counting down.
TCTTTGTATTGTTTTCTTTGTTCTATTTTATTAATTTCTGCTCTGATTTTTGTTGTCTCTTTTTTGCTGGGTTTGGGTTTCATTTGTTCTTGCCTTTCCAGTGTCTTGAGTTGCAGTGTTACGTCATTTATTTGGGCTCTTTCTAATTTTTTAATGTAGGCCCTTAGAGCTATAAACATCCTTCTTAGGACTGTTTTTAAAATGTCCCAGAGGTTGTGTTGTGTTGTATTGTCCTTTTCTTTCTTAATTTCTCCTCTGACCCATTCGTTGTTTAGGAGTGTGTTGTTCAATAGCCATGAGTTCGTATGGTGACTAGGGCTTTGTCTAGTGTTGATTTTGAGCTTTGTTGCATTGTGTTCTGATTGAATACATAGAATTGTGTCTTTTTTTTTTTTTTTGTATTTGTTGAGGTTTGTTTTGTGGCCCAGTATGTG
>NW_008335611.1:0-721 GCF_000622305.1 Nannospalax galili | reverse complement strand
CCAAACTCGAATCTGAACATGGACCTGAGCCCTAGCCCTATCTCTAAACCTGACCCGAAACCAAACTCGAACCCGATCCTGAACCCTAGACCTAGCCCTAGCCCTAACCCGAGCCCTAACCCTAACCCTAACATGTAACCCTAACCCTAACTCTAACCCTAAAGCTAACACCAAAACTATCCCTAAACTCTAACCTTAACCCTACCCTCACCCTAAACCTAACCATTAAACTAACCCTAACCCTAACCATAATCTTAACCCGAACCCGAACCCTAGCCCTAACCCTAACCCTAACCCTAATGCTATCACTAAAACTAACGTCTAACCCTAACTGTAACCCTAACAAATACATGAACACCAAACCGAAACCGAACCTGAACCCGACCCCTAACCCTAACCCTAATCCTAACCCTAAACCTGAACCTAACCCTAACCTCTAACATGAACCCTAACCCTAACCTTAACCCTAACCTCTTACCCTAACCCTAATTCGAACCTGAATCCGAAACAGAAACCAAACCCGAACCCTCACCCTAATCCTAACCGTAATCCTAGCCCTAGCCCTAACCCTAAGAATGAACCCTAACCCTAACCCTGAACCTAGCCCTAGCCCTAGCCCTTACCCTACCCCAGCCCTAGCACCAACCCTAAACCTAACCTCTAACACTACCCATAAACCTAACCCTAACCTGATCCCTAACCCTAACTCGAACCCTAACAT
>NW_008335610.1:0-712 GCF_000622305.1 Nannospalax galili | reverse complement strand
GAGCCCTGGCTGCTCTTGCAGAGGACCCAGGATTGGTTCTCAGCACCCACAAGGTGGCTAACAATCATTTGTAACTACAGTCTCAGGAGATCTGGTGCTCCCTTCTGGTCTCTGTGGGCACTGAATGCATGTGGTGCACTTTCATACATGCAGGCAAAACACTCATACATGTAAAATAAAGGCGAAACACTCATACACATAAAATAAAGGCAAATAAGCCAAAACATTAAAAAGTCCTGCATTTAATTGGCTAGCCTATTGAAAAGAATAGTTTGCAACTCAATGCATTGGAAAGCACTGGATATTTTTATCTTCGTTAATCATATGACCGCAGAAATTGTGACACTGCCCATTTTGCAAGAGAATATCATTGTATTAGATAGGAATCTCTGTAAGGAATTTCTTATATTGGCTTATACTATCAGAGGCTGTGTAGTCCCATCATGGCTGTGTGCACGACGGCATGTCGAGCTTCTCAGTCCAAGAATCCAAGAAGTTGGAACTCACAGAACAAAAAAGGGCAAAAGATACAGCCTCCGTCTGAGGATGAAGGCCTGGAAGCTTCCTGGAGAACTGCTGTTGTGAGTCTATATTCGAATGAAGCTGAAATGTGATGTGTACAGGAAATAGAAGCAGGAGAGAGAGAGAGGGAGAGAGAGGTAGAGAGAGAGAGACTGATTTTGAGAAATGATCGCTCTTATACAAGTAGCTA
>NW_008335609.1:72354-76008 GCF_000622305.1 Nannospalax galili | reverse complement strand
TGCCGTATTTTTTTCCTGAACATATACAAATGAGCTATACTAGAGTATGTTGTGTTTTTTTTCTCACATTTATTCCTTTTCCTTTTTTTCTTTTGTTGATCCTTCCAAGCTAATTCATACAGTTGAATCTGGTCGGGGAGCCTGGTGTGTGAGGATCCTACTAGCAGCCACGCATGCAGTCCCTGATGGATATTCTAAACCAGTCGATTTCATGTTCCTTGGGAGATCGACCTCGATCTCCATGTGGTTTTCACCATGTTGAGGGAAAAAAGATATAAACGTACCTTTTGAGAAAGGATCCCTGCTTTTTTAAAAAGCCTGAAACAGAAACTTACCTAAGTGTTCCAAGCTGTAGATCCAACACATTTGTTGGTGAATACTTTTCAGAGCTTATTTAGTGTACTGTTCAGGGATCCAAAAGAATGGAGCAGGTGTCTCAGTAAAATCATTTCCAGTTATGTTTATATTAGCTTAGTTGTTGTGGTAGTAGAAGTATTACTGAACTGTGATTGTATTCTTCTTAGATGATAGTCTGTAGAAAGGTAAAATGATCTTTTCTTTGAATTGGCCAAAAAGTAATCACTATTTAGGTTTAATCATTATGTGTATTGTATTGCAAATAAAAATAGTCTGTCCCCATCAAATTTTGGTTAAAGCTAAATATCCCAGTAGGGTCAGATATTCTGCTCTTTAGTTCATAGGACAATCCCTGACTTGGTAGTGGCTTCTCTGAAGGAATTCAGGCAGTAGCAGTTCTGTTTTACTGTGGGGAAGTCAGTGGTTTTTAAAACCTACTTTTTTTTTATTTGTACAAGTGTTTTGATTGTGGGATGGGGAGATGGCTCAGCAGTTAAGAGCACTGGATACTCTTGCAAAGGACCCTGGTTCAATTCCTAGCTCCCACAGAGTAGCTAACAACCATCAGTACCTCCTGTTCCAGGGGATCTGATGCTCTCTTCTAACCTCTGAAGGTGGTTAGAAGACCACCTTCATGACATGGGTGCACTTACACACATACAAGCAATACACATACATATAAATAAAAATAACAAAATTTTAAAAGCAAATGCTTTCATTGTATATATACTGGTATGTGTATCATACCCCAAAGGTCGGAAGATGACAACAAAGCTGCCATGTGAGTGCTGGGAATCGATCCCAGGTCCTCAGGAAAAACAAATGCTCTCAACCCCTGAGCCACCTCTTTAACCCCAACGTCCTTTTTAGACCTTTAAATGATCAAATAAAGTTCTCCTGCTTTACGGAGGGCTATGTTAGACTACTGACTCAACTGTTAATCTCATCCAGAAACAGTCAGGTAGTTAACAGATAGTTAATCTTCATTGTTCACTGGATTTAGAAGCACCTAGGACACATCTATACTTTTAGTTGTAACTGTGGGAACATTCCCAGAGATAATTAAGGAGGTGGATCCATTCTTGGGAAGAAGAAAGTCAGCAGAGTGTAGGTATTCTCCCCTGCTTCCTGGCCAACCATGCCTTCTCTACCATGATAGACAAAACTCTCTGAAATCATGAGCCAAAGTATATTTTTCTTCTGTTCACCTATGTGCACCAGATACATTGTTCTGGTGATAGAAAACACAGATAAACCAAGAATAATGGTTGGTCAAAGAGAACACTTCATAGCCCACTTAATTAGACAAAAATTAAACATGGCAGTTTGTGCAAGCAACTTTTTGTCTCATTTTTAAGTTTTAGGAAGTTTCTATATTTTGGGATAGATGAATCATACTGTTTTCATGTCTTTCTTTCTTTCTCCCCCCTTTTCCCTTCCTTCCTTCCCTTCCTTCCTCTCTTCGAGAAATCTTTGTCATGGATGTTCTATGGTTTCCAGGGCCACACAGGAAGCTTAAAGTGCATTACCTACATTATATATTTTATTATACTTTTTTCTGTATATGATGAAAATATTATTAGTTGTTGAAAATGTACTATAAAACATCAAAATGTCAAGTCTTTTTTAAAGTATTGATTTAACAACCATATAATTAGAAGAAGCATTTCATTACCACAGTGTCTCCATTTGACAGGTCAACTGGACAAAGAATAAATAGATGTCTGAATTAAATGATACCATACATCAAATATATAGTTGAATTAAAACAGTTACACAATCTTGTACTCTGTCTAAACCCTATAAGACTTAGAATTAAATGAGGTTTTAAACTTTACAAAAGATCTCCATTTCATTATTGAAATACAGTTTCATATAGAAAAATTCATTTTTAATAAAATTGACACTAAGATGCACATGCGTTTCTAATATCTATATATCTGATTATTACTAGTCACAGTCATTTACTGTCTGAGCTCCTTGGCATCTGAGCATGGATATAAAGTCACCAGGTAGATTTCAATGGTAATGTTTTTCACATCTACTAATTATTAAGGAAAAAATTTTTATGCTTTGAAGAATTATTATTTTTATTTTTTAAAATTTATTAATTTATTTTTATACCCACTTCCCAGATAGCACCCTCCCATAGCTGCCCTCCCCCTCACTAGAGACCTTATAATCTGATATCCCTGGTACTGTCTGCTGTGTTGTCGGCACCCCCAGCCATTCCCCACTACTTGCCCTTCTGGTGAATCTAGTCAGCCTATATAGAGGTCTTTGTTTTAGGAGGGTCAGCTGTTCCTCATCTACCAGCAATCAGTTGTCAATATTCTTTAGATAAGATTGGGGTCTGTTGTTCATTTTCCCAGTTCTATGCTCTGGGTTACTATCTGGGAATCCCTTTGGCCACCCTGGCCAGCAACTCAAAATAAGGTATCGCCTGTCTGGCTTTGTTGCTTGTTATGTAGCCTTTAGCTATACATATGGACTCTTATGAAATTATACTTGCCCCTTTAATCTTTGCTTATACTTTCCTTTTGGGTGTTTAAGGCCATACAGTTGGACCAGATAAGCCGATTTATTTTTACTCTTAAGATCGTTTGAAGATCTGTTCCTAAGGGGTCACATTGGGTTGGAAGGAGCCCCTGGCTCCTTTCTTTTTAAGAGTTCCACCTATATGAAGGCAAGTCAAAGGTCCTGCTTGACCATGGTTGGCTTCGCTTGGAAGCGTGGAGGAAATGATTACTCCGTGTTGACCCTCCTCTTTATAGACTGGACACTGGTTCAAGTCCATCTGGTGGGGTCTTCTCGGCCTCCTTGATCAAGAGGACAGGTGACCCACCACCACTGTAGGACATTTTGAGAGATGCTTACAGTCTCCTGGAAATAGTCGACCTAGGAGGGCTAGGAGCAAAAAGTGTCCTTTATGTCCCTCTGACCAAATTAGTATAGGCCTCAAAGCATGGCTGTTAAACATGCAAGAAGGTTAGTTCCACCAGTCTGGTATTTTTTGTTACTGTGTGTCATGTAGATAAATCTTGTGTGAAGACCAGTCGTTCTCAGATAAAACTTACATATATTTCTTCATCTGCTATGTATAATTTGTCAGTAGGTTTTAGGAGTAATATGGTTCCCTCTGGTTTTCAAAACTAGCTAGGCATTGTTTATCTCTCACATTGTCTCACCCCTCCATCATGGTTTCCCCCTTAAGGTGCCCCCATTTCCCCCCTTTTTCCCTTAATAATACCCTTCTCCTACGGTCCTACCTCTCTTGAGCTCCTTCTTTCCCTTTAT
>NW_008335609.1:71943-72273 GCF_000622305.1 Nannospalax galili | reverse complement strand
CTCCCTTATTAAGGCCTGTTTCCTACTGTTCTTCCCTTTCAGGTTATTTCTTATCCTTTACCTGCCTATTTCCTTTCCATTATCCTGGTTCCTGTAGTTATGTCTGGTTGCATACTTATTTATCAGAGTTTGGTTCTAGGATCCACATATGAGGGAGAATATATGTCGATTTTTTTTGAGTCTGTGTTACTTCACTTAGAATAACAGGTTCTAGTTCCATCTATTTACCTGCAGATTTCATGATTTCATCTTTCTTTACTGCTGAGTAAAACTCCATCATATAAATGAACCACATTTTCATTATCCACTCATCAACTGAGGGACCCTTAG
>NW_008335609.1:69929-70236 GCF_000622305.1 Nannospalax galili | reverse complement strand
GAATGCTTCCAGTTTTTCTCCATTTAGAATGATGTTGACTGTGGGTTTGATATATATGGCTTTAATTATATTGATATCTATTGAGATGACCATGTGATTCTTGTCTTTGAGCCCATTTATATGATTTATGATGTTTATTGATTTACGTATATTGAACCATCCCTAAATCTCTGGGATAAATCCAACTTGATCATGGTGGATGACCTTTTTGATGTGTGTCTGTACGTGGTTTGCAAATACCTTGTTGAGAATTTTTGCATCTATGTTCATTAAGGATATGGATCTATAGTTTTCTTTTATGGTGGTA
>NW_008335609.1:68759-69715 GCF_000622305.1 Nannospalax galili | reverse complement strand
TTTGAATTTGGTAGCGTATAGGTTTTTAAAGTATTCCCTTATAATGTTCTGTATCTTTCTGGTGTCTGTTCTGATGTTTCCCCTTTCATCTCTGATTTTGTTGTTTGGAGGTTCTCTTTCTTTCTTTTGATTAACTGGGCTAGCCGTCCATCAATCTTGTTTATCTTTTCAAAGAACCAGCTCTTGGAATTGTTGATTCTTTGTATTGTTTTCTTTGTTACAATTTCGTTAATTTCTGCCCTGATGATTTTGTTATTTCTTCTTGTCTGCTGGGTTTGGGTTTCTTTTGCTGTTGCTTTTCATGTGTGTTGACTTGCAATGTTAAGTTATTTATTTGTGTTCTTTACAATTTTTTGATGTAGGCACTTAGTCCTATAAATTTCCTAACTGGGCTAGCAGTCTGTCAATCTTGTTTATCTTTTCAAAGAACCAGCTCTTGGAATTGTTGATTCTTTGTATTGTTTTCTTTGTTACAATTTCGTTAATTTCTGCCCTGATGATTGTTATTTCTTCTTGTCTGCTGGGTTTGGGTTTCTTTTGCTGTTGCTTTTCATGTGTGTTGACTTGCAATGTTAAGTTATTTATTTGTGTTCTTTACAATTTTTTGATGTAGGCACTTAGTCCTATAAATTTCCCTCTAAGGACAGCTTTCACCATGTCCCACAGGTTTTGTCCTGTTGTATTGTCCTTTTCATTTAGTTCCGGGAATACTTTTATTTCTTTTGACCCAATCATCATTCAGGAGTGTGTTGTTTAATCTCCATGTGGTGATTAGGGCTTCTTCGGGTGTTGATTGTAAGCTTTACTGCATTGTGGTCTGATAGAATGCATGGAATTATTTCAATCTTTTTGTATTTGTTGAGGTTTGTTTAAGGGCCCAATATGTGGTCAATTTTTGAAAAAATTCCATGGGGTGCTGACTAGAAAGTGTATTCTTTGGTGTTTGGGTGGAATAT
>NW_008335609.1:67631-68740 GCF_000622305.1 Nannospalax galili | reverse complement strand
TTGGGTGCACCAGAGTTTGGTGAATATATGTTCATGATTGTAATATCTTCTTGATTGATTGTTCCTTTGATCAAAATGAAATAGCCCTCTTTGTCTTTTCTGGTTAGTTTCAGTTTAAAGTCTATTTTGTCCGATATTAGGATTGCTACGCCTGCTTTTTTCTTAGTGCCATTTGCTTGGTATATTTTGTTCCATCCTTTCACTTTGAGATAGTGTCTGTCCTTGAAAGTGAGGTGAGTTTCTTGCTGACAACAAAAAGATGGGTTTTGTTTCTTAATCCATTCACCTAGTCTGTGTCTTTTGACTGGGGAATTCAGTCCATTAATATTTAAAGTTATACATGAAAGATGAGTACTGAATTCTGTCATTTTTGTTTCTCTTTACATTCTTGATATAGCTGTACTTTTCCACAGTTATACCTTCATTGGATTTCTTTCTGCAATCCCTTGGGTATAGTCATTCCTTTCTTCAGCTCCTTGTATTGCTTCTAGAACTCTCTGAAGGGCTGGTTTTGTGGACATGAATTCCTTCAGCCTATTAATGTCATGGAAGATTTTTCTTTCCCCTTCGACTATAATAAACATTTTGGCTCGGTATAGTAATCAGGGTTGATATCTGTGGTCATTTAAATCTGGGACTACTTTGGTCCAGGCTCTTCTGGCTTTCAGAGTTTGCGCTGAAAAGTCAGCTGTAACCCTAATGGGTTTTCCTTTATATGTGACTTGTTGTTTCTCTTTTGCAGCTTTCAGAATTGTCTCTTTGTTTTTTACATGCAGTGTTTTTCCTATACTCGGTATAGTAATCAGGGTTGATATCTGTGGTCATTTAAATCTGGGACTACTTTGGTCCAGGCTCTTCTGGCTTTCAGAGTTTGCGCTGAAAAGTCAGCTGTAACCCTAATGGGTTTTCCTTTATATGTGACTTGTTGTTTCTCTTTTGCAGCTTTCAGAATTGTCTCTTTGTTTTTTACATGCAGTGTTTTTCCTATAATGTCCCATGGAGAGTTTCTTTTCTGGTCCTGTCTGTTTGGTGTTCTATATGCTTCTTGTATTTGTATGGGCATGTCTTTCTTTAATTTTGGGAAATTTTCTTCCACGATTCTGTTGAAG
>NW_008335609.1:58611-67288 GCF_000622305.1 Nannospalax galili | reverse complement strand
TTTATTCAATTCTTTTATCATGTTTATAATTGTTCTTTTGAGTTCCATATCCTGCATTATCTCTAGGGTGTTCATATTGTACTCCTCTAGAGGACTATTGGTATTTGGTGGGGATATGTTATTTTGGTCTTTCATGTTTTTTTTTTTCTCTGTGATTTTGACATGTGAATTTCTTTTGTAGTTTCTGATTCTTGTGTGTGACTCAGGCCTTCAAGTTTAGGTCTGCTTCTTTTTGTGAACTTTATGTGTCTTTGTGGTTTACATTTTGGGCATGAAAAGCTGGTTCGTCTAAGCTTCCGGCTCTCTCTTTTGATTTTATATTGCAGTCGCTGGATGGCTTTTGTCTTCAGGAGTTCCCACAGAGGCCCAATTCAGATGAGGGTCAGATGTTTTCAGGCTTTCTCCTAAGCTCTGGAATGATTTTGGCCTCAGGAATTTGGGGGTTGGACTGGCCTGGGAGCCTGGCCCAGGAAAGATTCTGGTCTAGGGCAACTGGTGGCCATGCCACTCAGAGATGCAAAGGCAGATGGGGCAGGAAGAGGCCCCAAGTACTCCTGGGGACTGCACTGAGGAGCTGTGTTGGTCCCGGAGAGAGGCCTGCAGGTAGGAGAGCCAAAGTCTTTTTTTGTAAGTATTTTATGTGAGTGCCTACATATATGTATGTGCACCACGTGAATGCCTGGTATTGGCAAAAGCCAGAAAACAGTGTCAGATCCCCTGGAACTGGAGTTACAGGTAATTGTGGGCCTCCATGTGGATGCTGGGAACTGAACCCAGGTCCTCTGTGGAAGAGTAGCAAGTACTCTTAACTGCTGAGCCATCTCCTCAGCCCCTAAAGTCTTATTTTTTTTTAACTGAAAGTTCCTATCATCTTACAGCCTCCTGAATGTTGATATTACAAACGTGTTCCATCATGCCTGTTTTTAATTAAATTAGAAGATTTATTTTTATTTATGTGAGTGTATTGTGTGTCTGGGGTGGTGACTGTGGGGGCTAGAAGAGGGTGTGAAATCCCCTGGATCTATTTCAAACAGCCTGATGTGGATGCTGGGAACTGAACTCAGGTCTTCTGCAAGAGTATTATGCACTCTTAATTGCTGAGCCATTTCACCAGTCCAACTATAGTGTTCTTAAAACAATTGAGCTGAGTGTGTGGTGGTACAGGCTGTTATCCCAGCACTCAAGAGAGCAAGGCATGAAGATCATGAGTTCAATACCAGCCTGGGCTACAAAATGAGAATATAACTAAAAAAATTGAAATCTAGATATTTCTGAGAGCCAATGAAATGTTTGCCTGCTGCCAGTGTGTATGCAAGAATGATTACGTTACAAATGTTCACTGATTTCAAACAGATTCTTCTTAAGTAGTTAGGGGAAATGTTTGGAAGTAGCTCACTGCTTACTTCCAGCATAGTCCCTAAGATCTATGTCCACTTGCTTCTATGGAGAGGTTAAGATGGCTAGGAGCCTGCTGTGTATCCTTTGAGAAATGTTAATAACCAACTCCCCTCAACAACTATGCCCTTGCAGTTTCCTTTCTCGTGCCAAAATGGCTATGTCAGGGACATTTCCTTCATTTATACTAGCTCTATCTTTTCAAGTCCTCTTTCAGGCTACCAGTGTCTTGAGGAGGATCATAGTTTGCAAGAACCAACTGGGATCATCTTTTCAATGTTCCATAAAGATGCAGAAAGAATGTAATTTGTTAGAGGAGAGGAAAAGTCTTTTAAATTCCTTTGCAAGCTCCACTCATGGTAGTTATTATCATTTTGGTTCCTATCCCATACTTCCAATTCTATATTAAGAAGTCACGTCTGAGACACAGATGACAATAGACTGAAGTGAGGCAGAGTACAAAATGCAGTAAGCTGAAAAGCAATTAGCTTAAATTTTTTTCTCTTAAATGATCTACAATGGAATCCCGAGCTTTAAAATACCTAGAGAAGTCCACACCACCTAACAAAGAAACCTGGAGAAATTTCCAGTTTCGTCAGTCAGAGGAGCCCACTACCCTCAATATTCCTTCCTGAGAATATACCACATGTAGTGACAGAGGCTCATTCAGCAACCAGTAAGGCTGTAAATTTTTAGCATCTCAAATGATCTGTGCTTGAAAGGGACAACTCCTGCAGTGAGGCAGGGATTACACATTGGGATAGAGTTGTTTCTTTATTATCTATGAGCACATTCAATCACTTTCACCTTATAATATGAGAGCCTATAGATAGAAAAAATTTAAGATTTTATTGTTTATTCATATCTATGTGTGTCTCTATGTGGGTATGTGCACTTGTATGCAGCTGCCTGTGGAGGCCAGAAAAAGATGTTGGATCCCCTGTAACTGGAGTTACAGGCAGTTGTGAACCACCTGATGTGGATGCTGGGAACTGAACTCAGGCCTTCTGTAAGTCCTTATGTGCTCTTAACTGCTAATCCATCTTTCCTGCCCTCAGTAGAAATTTGATTAATTTACAGAGGATTTTTTCAGGTATCTTCAAAATGTTGGTACAATTTGTAACTCTAAAATTTTTCTTCTACAAAAAGAATATTACAGGGGTCACTGTGATAACTCAGCAGATAAGGTGCTTGCTACCAAGACTGATGACCTGAATTTGATCACCTGGACCCAATTAGTGGAAGGAGAGAGTTGATTCCCAAAAGTTGTCCTCTGACCTCCATGTGCATGGGTAGGCAAGTATTTCTACCCACAATAAATAAATACATGTAATTTAAATTTTTTTAATCAGATTACAAGTATGTTCCTGCATTGCTTTTCCTCGAGCTGCTTTGCAAAATACTACAAACTGGGTGCTTAAGCAACAGATATTTTATTGTCTGATACTTCTTTTTTGTGTGTTTGTTTGTTTTGAAACGGGGTCTCCCTATAGCCACAGCTGACTTGGAACTTGCTATGTAGACCAGGCTGGCCTCAATCTTACAGAGTTCTGACTGCCTCTGCCTGCCAAGCGCTGGCACTACACATATGCACTACGAAATCTGAGTTGTCTGATAATTCTTGAGGCTCTAAGTCCAAAATCAAAATGTCAGAAGGGTTGTAGATGTCTGTCTTCTCCCCAAGTATCTCTCCTCACATCAATTTCCCTCTGTGCATGTATGTGTTTGTGTTAAAATGTCCACATGTTAGCATGGCTTGGTGACACACACCTGTAATCCAAGTACTCAGGAGGTAAGAAGGAAGATTGTGAGTTCGAGGCCAACTTGGGCTATGTATTAAAAACCTGTCTCAATCATTCAATCATTCAATCAATCAATCAATCAATCAATCAATCAATCCTCACTTGCATACCTATAGATTATTGCAGCACCCAGCCTTCATCAGAGAAGCTTTTATTGCAGCAGGCAGCAGGCCTAAAAATGGGACAGGTGCCAGGCGTGGTGGTGCAAACCTTTAATCCTAGCACTTGGGAGGCAGAGGCAGAGGCAGATGGATTTCTTTGAGTTCAAGGCCAGCCTGGTCTAAATAGTGAGTTCTAGGCCAGCTGGGGATACTGGGAGACCCTGTCTCAAAAAAAGACCCCAAAAAATGGGACAGGTATAAAACCACCTCCAAGGCTCAGGGAACATCTAAGAGGAGGAGGCAGGCAGGAAGAACAGAAGAGCCAGAGCATGGGGAAATGTGCAGCAAAATGATGTCTTCTGGACATGACATAGACACTGCATTCGTGGATAACACAAAAGTATTTAATTTTAAAAGATTTTTAATGGATGCTTGTTGGGAGCTATTAATATAAGCGCAGCCATTATGTACATTGAGCTGTGGCAGGCTGGCTTGTTTACTTAGAGTTTGTGTTTTACATACCAGTACCTAATCTGCCAAGTCAGGAGGAATGTGTTTATAATTTAGGGAAGATGGTTAAATGGTGGAGTTCACAACAAGTATCTGACCGCTCCTTGACCCTCAGATACAGGTGGGAAAAACAGCTGTTGAAGCTAATTGAGTTAAGCAAACCGTGGCTATCTCTGATGTTCTACTGTATAAAAAGGCGGAGCTGACATAAACCGGGGCTGCAGTCTCTACTGACAGTCCTCCCAAGTATCTTTTCTCTGTCTCTTGTTTTTTTCTTTCAACCCTCACTCCCCCTTTCAGGCACTGCCCGTCTTGACTGGCTGGCACCGGCAGATGCTGTAGCTATATGAACAATGGAATAAGATTAGGACCCTCAACATTTCATCATAGATGGGGGAGGGACCCATGAGGCCCCCACCCCTCCCTAAGGGACTATTGGCAGTTAACAGTTGCTGGGCGAGGACAGTATCCTTTTCTACAGTGGTACAACCACTGGTAAGTTGCTATTGCTCCAATAAATGACCCACCAGCCATGCTTTGGCACGAAACTCTAAAATCAGTGGGCCACACACAGAAAGAAGACATGAAATAGGACGGAGGTTTGTTAGGAAGAAGGGTTTCAGCAAGAAAGAGAGGAGAATGGGATATGAAAATGACTGAAATTCATCATATAAATGTATGAAACTGCCAAACAACAAAAATAATAAATAATTCTCCTTGGTATAAGAACATCAATTATATTGGACCAGGACCTGCCTTCACAACTTTATTTTAACCTGATTATCTCTATAACATCTTATCTTCAAATAAAGTGATATTCTGTAAGTACTTTTACAGCTTCATAATAACGTTTGAGAAATTACATTGAATAAAAAAATAAATTGGTGTAATCAGGTCTCTAACTTTATCAGGTTTGCATGTCTTGATAAACATATAACACCCAGTTTAGTATGATCTCTCACAATTCCTATATCATTTAATTTTCTCTGAAATGTTAACTGGTTTGATCATTTGTCAGTCCTCATTTATTAAATACTTCCTATGTTTCAGGCATTATACTACAAATTGTGGATTCATAATTGTAAAATTATAGTCCAGGTCTTTAAGAAATTTATCATCTATTTGCCTATACTGAGAACCATGTAAGTGATTTGAAGTGCATTAAGAAGGGCCCTGATTGATTGGTTACATTAGTTATATGATGGTGTGCAAATTTCTTAACTTTCCTAAGCCAATATTTTCTTTTTAGAAAATATTTATTATTTTTATTTTATGTGTATGAGTGTATTGCATCCTTGTATGTAAGTGCACCCATGTCATGCAATGTCAATGGAGGTCAGAAGAGAGTATCAGATTCCCCTGGAACTGGAGTTAAAATCAGTTGTCAGCCACCATATGAGTTCTGGGAATTGAACCTGGGTCCTCTGCAAGAGCAGCCAGTGCTCTTCACCACACTGAGCTATTTCTCCAGCCCCTTCAGTATTTTCTTACGTATAATGTGGATAAAGTAATATGTACATATTGAGATTTTCTATTGTTTGTATATGAGGTTTCTGCCACTTAATGTGTTGAAAAATTGGTTCCCAACTGGTGGATCCAATCACTAAGATGAGATTGGGTCTTGGAGGCTCTGACCTAATTAGTAGATTAATCTGTTAATGGTTTCATAATTTGATAACATTATTGGGAGATGATGGCAAGTTTTGAAGGTGGGGCCTCGATGGAGAAAGCAGGTCACAGGGTTTCACTCACCAAGGCATGTCTGGGGGAATGTGGGTTATAAAAAAGGACATGATGTTGAGAGGTGGGGTGGATTTGAGAGGAATTAAGAAGAGTGGGAATGAGCCAGGTGTGGTGGCACATGCCTGTAGTTCCAGCACTTGGGAGGCAGAGGCAGGCAGATCTTTGAGTTCAAGGCCAGCCTGGTCTACATAGTGAGTTCCAGGACAGCTGGGGCTACAGGGAGACCCTACTTCAAAAAGACAAAAAAAAAAGAGTGGGAATGAATATGATCCAAATACATTGTACTAAATTCTCAAAGAATTAATAAAAATTTTTTTAAGTTCAGTACATACCAGGCATGGTGTCACACACTTTTAATCCCAGCACTCTGGAAGCAGAGGCAGATGGACCTCCATGAGACTGACGCCAGCCTGGTCTATATAGCGAGTTCCAGGCCAGCTGGGGCTACGGGGAGACCTTGTCTCAAAACAAAATATAAAAAATGTTTATGACTGTAACCTAAAGAAATAACCACAGCTGGGGATGTAGCTCAGTGGTAGAACATTGCATAGCATGTGCAAGGTTCTAGGCTCAAAGACCCAGTACAGGAAAAACAAAACAAAACAAACCACATGAACATTTATGCTAAAAATGTTCATCAATTTATACTATCTATCATAACCAAATAACTTGGGATGCCATATAAGACAGAATAAGTAGATATATTGGACATTCACATTATATAGGGGTTGAAATAAGTTATGCTTTGAGATAAAATGTAGGTGATAATGTCTGGATCCATATAATATATATGTACAATCACAATTATATGTTTTAGGAGGTAAATGGGCTATTCTTTAAGTGCTGGGGCTCAAACTTGAGCTATATGCATATGCTAGGCAATTATTTTACCATTAAGTTATATAACTAGTCCTATATGGACAAATCTTGAAGAGGTGGCATGTTAAATTGGTCATTCTGGGTGAAATTCCTTGTCTATCACATTTTGGTCTGTATTTTCAAAGATTTAAAAAATTAGTTGTTTGTATGTCCATGTGTGTCATACAGAGAGGCCAGAGGTCCATGTGGAGTATCTTCCTCAATCACACTACACCTTATTTTTTGAGACAGTGTCTCTCACTGAACCTGGACCCCACCAATTCAGCTAGACTGACTGGCCTGCAGGCCCCAGAGATCCTCCTGTTTCTGTGTCCCTACTACTGGTATTATAGGTATGTGCTACCATACCCAGCTTTTTATGTAGGAGCTGGTGATCAAAACTCAGGTCTTCATGCCTGGGCAACAAGGACTTTGCTGACTGAGTCATTTCCCCCAGCCTCTATTTTCTAAGATTTCTAGAGTGGCCACCACATCACATTTCATCAGATACTGGTAAGGTCCAAGTCTTAATTCAATTGAAAGAACAGAAGAAACACCTTCCTTTCCCAGTGAGGGGCTCCTGTGCTCTCATCAGAGAGATGATTCAAAGGATCTCTATTGAGAAAGGAAAGAGTGTTCAGGCCTTTCACTCTCTTATGGGTCTGAGGCTTAGTTAAGGTTAAATGTCTGGGGGACCTGGGTTTTGTTCCTAGCACCCACTTGGCAGCTAACAAGCACCCATAATTCTAGTTCCAAGGGATCAGATACCCTCTTGTGGCCTCCATGGGTTTGCACATACATGGTGCACTTACATGAATGCAGGCAAAACACACACATAAAATTAAAAAAAAATTTAAATAAAATATTTTAAAAGTTAAACGCCTAGAGACAACTACTTGTTCGGAAAACTAAAAATCAGACAATGGCTGCCCATAGTGGGCCAAAGAGGACTTGCTCATCAGGCATAGATATAGTCTGAAGGAGGCAAAGAAGGGAGGCCAACAAAACTGTGACTCTGGCTTGATCTGATTATTAATTCTATCTACATGGCAAATGGATTCCTGGGAATCAGATTGGCCCTTCTAATAGCTCAATTACAACTGTCAAGAAACCAGCAAAAAAGAAAATGCTTCATTTTCCAAATTGTCCGGTTAACTTGACTAGGATTTTATTCTGCTAAGAAATGAAAGCTTATGAATTAATGAGGTTTCATAGTCTTAGTTAATATAATGTAACTCTAGCTTTTTGTGTATCCCATCAAATCACAGGATGTACAATTAAAGGATGGCAAAGCTTACCTGTCAAACAAAAAGAAAAAATAAAAATATATTTCTGTGTTAATGTTACTACTTTTACTGGAAAAAATCATCCAAACTTGGTATTGAGGCTTTATAAAAGTTGATGATCATTTAAAAATAGGCCAGAGAGTTTACTAACAATTCTAAGACTCATTTGAGCCTATCAGGACATTTAACTTTAACCAACAACTGGTTGGTGAGATCTTTATTTAATACTACCGCTATAGATTTAAGGGGTTAATTTGTGCTTGCCTGGAAGAATAGGTCTGTAATCCCAGTGGTTCAGGAATCTGAGGCAGGAGGATCACAAGTTCAAGGGTATCCTGGACAATTTAATGATACATTGACTTAAAATAAAAAGTGAAAAAAGAGGATTAAGAATCCATAGGTTAGTGGTAGAGTATTTGCCTAGCATATGCAGGGCCTCAGGTTCAATCTCCAGTGTGACAAAAACAAGAAAAGAAAGCTAATTTGTACAAATATTGTAAGGCGTAGGATTTCCAGATGTCTAGCAGGTTCTTAACATCTTATTTTATTCCTTTCCTCACAAATAGTTCAATGATTTTTGAGGTAGTTCTGTTAGTCTATTGACTTCCTGACTAATAAGTTACATAAAACCCTGGGAGTAATTGGTAATAAGCTATACAAACTTATGGTGCTGAGACTGGCATGGTGTTGCATAGCTCCCAACTGCTCTGAAAGTTGAGGTAGGAGAATCCCTTCGGATTTGAAAACAGCCTAGGCAGCATAGTAAGATCCTGTCTCAAAAAAAAAAGGTTTGTAATAACTTGAAACTTATATCTTCAAGCCTCTTATTACACATGTTCTATCAGGATTGCCCTGAAACCCAAGATCTCAGGTCACTAAATCATTCAATATGCCTGCATTTCCCATATTAAAATCTTTGTGTGTGTCACAAAATCTGTGTCACCTTATCTCGATTGTAAACTTTATTTCAGTATTGTCCCCA
>NW_008335609.1:0-58291 GCF_000622305.1 Nannospalax galili | reverse complement strand
ATAAAGTCATCGGGTAGATTTCAGTGGTAATGTTTATCACCTCTACTATTTCATATGATGTACATTTTTATGCTTCCTCCTCAATTATAACTCATCTTTTTAATTAGTTGATTTTTCTGTGTGTATATTACACAGAATATCCCAAACAATCTTATTTGTCTATATACCCACTTCCCAGATGGCACCCTCCCAGAGCCCCCCACCACTAGAGCCCTTTTACTCTGTCTTCCCTCCGACTGTCTGCTGTGGTGTTGGCACCCCCATCCATTTCCCACCATTTTTTTTTTCTAATGGCTAATTCACTTTCCTTTTTTTTATTTTTTGGTCTTTTTAAAAATATTTTATTTTTATGTTTATGTGTATGCGTGTATTGCCTGCATGTAGGTAAGTGCACCTGTGTCGTGCAATGCCCAAGGAGGACAAAAGAGACTGTTGGATCCCCCAGAACTGGAGTTACAGACAGTTGTTAGCTGCCATGTGGGTTCTGGGATTCGAACCTGGGTCTTCTGCAAGAACAGTTGTGGGGTCTCTCCCTTCCCTGGTGGGTCATTGGCCACTGGTCCATGAGGACAAAGGGAGCAGAAGCGATGAACAAACAGGGTCAGGACGGCCAGTGAGCACTGATGGAAGAAAGCCCTTCCCAAGAGGCAGGTTCAGTGACACAAACAGCTCCAGACTCAGTGAAACAGCTCCATTTATTCAGTGGGGGTTAGGGAAAATACAGTGTGGAGGCAGCAGCCAATGCTTCAGCTGATAGGTGCTCATAGTATGCTTTATTTACATGTGGTAGCGGGATCCTATCATCTGGCTATAGGGCAATGTCTAATTATCATATAGAAAAAACCTGGGGGTAGTTTTATTGCAGGTGACTATGCCAAAGGTCATGTAGGTCAGGCAAGAAGCCCCTGCTGAGAAAGGATTGGACCTTAACAGCAGGGTTCTGAGCCATCTCTCCGGCCCCTTTTTTTTTGGTCTTTTTTGAGACAGGGTCTCCCTGTAGCCCCAGCTGGCCTGGAACTCATAGAGATTTGCCTGCTTCTGCCTCCCAAGTGCTGGAATTAAAGGCATACATCACCATATTCAGCTAGATTTGCCTTTTGAGAATTAGCTTTAGACGAGGTCATGAGGGTAGAGGCCCCAGAACTAGATTATTAATGGAAGCCACACAGGAGGAAGAGTCAATAGCTCTCCTTTGCCATGCAGAGCTCAAAGCACAGAGGTAATCTACAGACTTGTTAAAGAGCCCCTCACCAGATATGCAGTCTGCAAAAACTTTGGTTGTAGGCTTTCTAGCCTCTCATAACTGAGAAACAAATGGTTTTTAAGCAGTCTAGTCTGGTATTCTGATATAGGCTCAGCTAAGACAAAACAAAGTCTCCTTTTTCTCATTATAAATATTGTTTCTTCTGTTCCTCAATGGAATCTTGCAAAGACGGCCATGATTAATTATTCAAACTATTAACCCTCCTCAAGCTATTTGAATTGTGAAATACTTAGGACTACAGAACTAGTATAGGTCAAGGAAGAGTTCTCCGACAGTCATTCTGACACAGAAGACTTACAGTGTTTTTGTTGAGGTGGGTTATGGGGTTGTTAACATTATTCAAAAGATATCCAGGTAGGCCATTATATCTACCTCCAGAGTTGGGGAAGACACAGATGATATGGAATGTGCTGAACCCGATTAGTAATGTACACTGCTTAACATTTTAAAAACTGTTACACCTGAATCTATGTTTAAAATCAACATCAAATGGGGGCTGGGAGATGGTTCACCAGTTAAGAGCACTGGCTGCTCTTTCAGGGGACCTGTAATTAGTTCCCAGACACATATGGTGGCTAACACCCATTCTTAACTTCAGTTCCAGGAGATCTGACGCCTTCTTCTGGCTCTTGAGGGCATTACACACACACAGTGCACCTACATACATGCAGGCAAAAGACTCATACCCATAAAATAAAAATAAAATTTAAAATAAAAATTAACAGTAAATATACCTAACCTATCATCTTTTTATATACATACTTGGAAAAGCAGACTGCCAATACCTTGAATTGACACTTCACAATTAGCCTGGTTTCAAATGTTTTAAGAACCTGTGAATAATTAAAACATTGTTTTATTAAGTATTCAAGTCTTTCCCTGTAACTTCAAGACTTTATTAATAGGCTGAAGTGCACGATAATGTCACTATTTAGGGGGGCAAATGTTATTATATATTATTATATTCACATACAGCCCAGCAAACCACAGAAATGAATAGTCCTATCATTTGGATGACTTTATCTCCTCCAATTATCAACTGAAACTTAATCCCCAATGTCAACAATATCAGAAGTTGTGGCCTTTTGTGAGGTATTCTAGGTCATGACGTTTTATTGATGTTACGAAAAGGGCTTGCAGGAGTAGGTTTTTTTCTGTTCTGCAGTCACATGAAAATACAGACTTTGTTCATATTACTCTTCTGCTTTCCAAAATATAAGGATCCAGAAAGTTCTAACAAGATACCATTGTCCTATGCTGGGGCAACTACTTTACCTGAACGCTGCTAAGAGCATGCTTGACTATGCGCAATGGTGCTTGCTATCAAGGGTATCTACATGGCATAAAGCTACACAGACATGGGTGTTGAGGCAGGTAGAGGAAAGCAGTGTCCTGGACTCCAGAATTGATAAGAAAAAGTACTTTAACCACAGGTCACAAGTTCTGTTAGGCTTAGCTAGTTTCCCTCTTAGCAGACAAGGTCTCTGGTTTTTAAGGGTATGCCAAGAGGTCTTGAGGGAGTTTTCATAAGACTCTGCACTAAGTACTGGTCTTTACTTATTCTATTTATGTATGCTAAGGCAATAAATACACAGTAGGACAAGAACTCAGAGTCTCTGTTCCCTCAGCAGAGAGCCTCTTGCTAAGCCCATTCAGATTCTAATTAAATGTTGTGCCTTTTCCTTCATGCTGCTCCATTCCTCTTCAAGGACTCTCTGAACCCCTGTAGCACTGGACATAGCTGCCTTGGTCTTTGTTTCCTACTTTCTACGACTGGGAGAGAGTAAGTAACTATTTTTTAGCTAGAACTGGTGCGTCATGCTTGTAATTAGGCAGGTAGAGGGGCAAGAGGATTGCCATGCGTTCAAGGCCAGGCTGGCCTAGAGTAAGACCCTGTGAGGAGAGGGGGTGGGAGGGGGAGAGGGAGAGAGAGAGAGAATAAGTACCTCTTTATAAATTATCCAGTCTTCAGTGTACTGTTATGGCAGTCTGAAATGGAATAAGTCAAACAGCAAAAGCTGATCTTTTCAAATGAAGACAGAAGAAACTATTCAATTCCTAGCACTTACATGGTGGCTAACAACTACCTGTAACTATAGTTCCAAAGGATCCAACAACCTATTCTGGCCTCCAAGGGCACTGTATGACATGGGTGCACTTACATGCATGCAAGCTAAACACTCATACACATAAAATTTAAAAAAGAAATATATTTTAAAGTTAATTGCACAGCCTTTTAATCTTACACAGAATATTGTTCTACAAGCCCACTTTTGAATCATCCAGTCAAGATACTTAACTTTGCTAAACCAGTGAGTGAGGGTACATGCTTTTTACAGCATTATATACCTAAGGGTTAAGCTATACCTATATCATAAGAAGTGATGTTTCTGTCTGTTATATTAGCTTACTTTTTATATTTTATTTTTACTTTATGTGTATGAATGTATTGCCGGCATGTATGTGAGTGCACCCCTGTTGTGCAATGCTGAGGTCAGAAAATAGCATTGGGTTCCCCTAGAACTAGAGTAAAGGACAGTTCTTAGTTGCCATGTGGGTACTGGGAATTGAACCCGGGTCTTCTGCAAGAGCAGTCAGTGCTCCTTAACTGTTGAGCCATCACTCTAGCCCCTTAGTTTATTTTTCTTGATGAGTCAATTAGCTTTTTTTGTTTGTTTTTGTTTTGGTGGGTTTTTTTTTTTTTGAGAGAAGTCCTCAACCTGTACCCATGGCTGGCATGGCCTGGATCTCACTTAGTAGTCTAGGCTGTACTCAAAACCTTATTTCTCCTCCTTCAGCCTCCCAACTACTGGGATTACAGGTGTGTGAGATACCACACCTGGCTTTTTTTGTGTCATTTAGTCAGCCTTTCACTATATATTGCAAGTTGACTTCAAACTTGCCATTCTTCTAAGCCTCCTAAGTGCTGAGATTACAGATGTACACCACCATACCTAACTCAGAATTGATTATATATCTTCATTGTCCTGCAGGTTATCAACCAGGTTTGTGCTTAAATTAGCAATGTCACTCTGTATTCCCCATAATCTATATAATCAAGACACTGTGAATACATTTATAAAGTTTTTTTTTGTTCCCTGAGTAATGTTAAATAACTTTGACGGATACAATCAGTGTGGTATTTATGGTTAATGCTAATTATAAAATTGTGTTTCAACACATTTTTTGAAATCAGGAATCTTTTCTAAGAATACTCCTGAATCACACTTGACACACTGCTTTAGCCAAATAACATAATGAAGATGACAATAAAGTAAAGACCTATTTCCTAAATGTTTATTAAAAAATCTTAAGTGATTTAGAGAATTCATTGTCTACAAGTGAATGTCACCATGTGGTCTATATCCCCAGGTCACAAAAGGATTTTACCTTAGAGGTTACTATCAGCCATTGAATGGCAGAACACACAGCTCTTGAACAAGAACTGGATGGCATTTCCAGGTCCAGGGAGGGAAGGTGCCAGACGAATCAAGCCTCAGTTGTCTTTTCAAACAGCATCTGACATTTATTGAAAGTAAGGAAAAGGCTTTTGTACAAGAAGAGTAGAAGAGCTGGAAAGAGGACAGGGGTTACTGTGTTGAACAAAAGGCACACACATCAGAGAGACAGCTGCAGAATTCAGAGGAAAACTGGATTGTGGGGGAAACGAACTGTTCCACTGGACACAAGGAGTCACAAGAGGCCTCTGGGGGCAGGGAGGAAATGGTCCCGCTGAAGGTGAAGCAAGGTCCACAGGCTCTGGGCAGCTCAGGTACCTCCAAGGGAAGTCCAGATGACTAGGAGCAGCAGGGTCCAGCAGGGATGGCGGGTGTCCGCGGCAGCGGCAGGGCGGGCGTGTGGGCAGATGGGTGCAGTCCGTTGGTGTGGCAGGAGACAGCTGGCAGCGGTGTGTGCAGTATGTAACGGGAGCTCATCTTGCTGGAGCCCAGGCCAGAGTCCAAATGTGCACGGGAGGGGCTGAGCTGTCAGCCCGGGGAGGCCTGTGCTCCAGAGCCAGGCCCAGAGGCCAGAGCAGCGGGAGCCTGGAGCGCTATTCCTGGAACAAAGGCAAGCACGACGCGACGCGGGAGGGGACAGGTGCACGCACGGGAGAGCGGAGCGCGCGGGGACTCGAGGGGGAGGGAGGCGCCGGGGAGGGAGGGCGCCGGGGCGGCTGGTGGCGGTGAGGGCGCAGCCGCAGCCCACCCTCCAGGAGCCCAGGCCCCAGCGGCTCGCCGCCTAGAAGTCCTCGTCCTCCTCCCATCCAAACACCCGCTTCATCTCGGCCAGGAAGCCGCGGTAATCGCTGAGCAGGGGACTGTCCTTCTCGATGTAGGGGATCACCCATTGCAGGGCCGGGCCCTTGAGGCGGGTGATGAGGAACGTCACCTTGCGCTCGTCGCTGGAGAAGGTCTTGTCGTCCACGAACATGTAGGAGCCGGTCTGCACGATGAACTCCGGGAGCCGGTCGGTGTCGCCGTCAAACATCTCGGGAAAGGGGATCGGGTTCCTCCAGCGACGTCTAGAGCGCCGGATGGGCCAGGACATGAAGGCCTTCATCAGCTGCACCCGGCCTTCCATGGCGCTGTGCGGGCTGGGCTGCGATCCTGGGCGTTCGGCTGGGCTTCTGGGGCTCTGCCCTGCTCAGAGGCTGTCAGGGGCAAGGCGTCGCCGGAAGTGCGTGTTCCCGGAGGCGGGCCCAGGTTCTCAGGAAGGGGTGTGGTATTGATTGTGGGCGGGGCCATAGGCTTTCTTTAGTGTGTCTGTGGTCTCTGCTCAAAGGGCTAGTGGTCATCAGTGTTGGCACAGTATAGGTACTATCAGGGGTAGGGGACTATGCTGGAGCATTCCTAAGGCCTTCATCCAGGAGGTGTGGGGCTAGTATGGTGGTTCAGATCTGTAATACCAGTACTTTGGAAGCTGAGGCAGCGGGATTACTATGAGTTGGAGGTCACACTGGCCTTCAGAATGAGACCCAGTCTTAGAAAAGCAACAGTGCTGTAGACATAGCTCAAAGCACTTGACTGGTATGCTGAAGATCTCTTCATTCCGCAGCCATTCCACCACCACCATTCAGGATGTGGTGGGAGGAAGGTCAGAGGAAGTCCACGGTTTCCCTAGGGAAACTGAGATTATGGAAGTTTGTGATGAGGTTACAGCTGGCCCTGCTGTGTTGTAGAGCATGCATCTGTTCTGGAACTGCAGTTAGTCTAGTGTATATTCTCTGTCTCGTGGTATTTTCCTTCAGGGGTTCCTTCAGAGTCTGATCCTTGACACTTTGGGAAAATTCATTAATGTTTTTGTAGTAAGTCCTTTGATGTGCATTACTCTTATGCTGTCTTATGATTAAAAGGCATTATGAGGCATATCACAGAAATGATGTCTCTCATCAGTGTGTTCCTGTTATCAATATTTTTTCTTATTTATTTTGCACCTTGCTGTGTCACTCAGGCTAGCCTTGAATTTTTGGCAATTCTCACCTCACCCTCCTAAAGTGCTGAGCTTACAGATATGAGCTACCATGCCCAACTTTGGAATGGCTTTACCAGAATAAAACTGAAGTATTCGGAAGGTATAAGCCATTCTGGAAACACTAGGGAATAATTTCTTCCCTATTCATTTTGGTGTTGCAAGAATTCAGTTCATTGTAGTTGTAGAGTTGAAGTATTTTTCTTTATACATTAAGTTCATCTCCACCTCATAGAAAACCATCACACAAAGGCCCTTTTCCTCTGTCTTCAAAGTAAACAATAGTGGCTGGGACTTTCTGGAGTGACATCTAACTCTGTTTCTTAAACTCTTATGAGTTGATGTGATTGACTAATCCAGAATGATCTCATTTTAAATCCAACTGATTTGCGCATATGGTTCTGAGACTTAAATTGCCACTTGCCTGATATATTCAGGTACTAAGGATCAGGACACAGGTATCTTTGGAGCAAAATTATTTCTGTCTACTATGTTCTTTTTCCTTTAGTACAGTTAATTATTACTGATTTTTGCTTGCTAAATTAAACTTGCACCAGGTATGATAGTTCTCACCTGCAAGCCCAATAACAAGAGGTGGAGGCAGAAGTATCTTGAGATTGAGACCAGGCTGAGTTACATAGCAAAAATGTCTCAAAAAATAAAATGCTGGGCTGGAGAGATGACCCATCAGGTCAAAGTGCTTGCTGTGCAACCGGGGCAACCTTAATTCCATTTCCGGAACCCATGTCCCCCGACCTGCACTCATATACACATATAATACACACATACAATAATAATACACATATACAATAATAATAAATGAAATGTATCCTGGGCTAGGATGTAGTTAAGTTGGCAGTGTGCCTGCTTTACCCACACAAGGCTCTAGGTTAGCCACACATTTTTTAAAAAAAATCCTCGTATTCTTGAGACAAATGTCAGTAAATCATAGTGCATCATCCTTATATTACTAAATAAGGCAAATGGATAAATTATGACATATTCATGCAGTGGAATTTTATACTAGGACACACAATGGTGTGGATGAATGCTACAGATAATAATTGTGTACAAGAGTTGAGACACAAAATGATTGGTTCTACATTATGCCAATGTCCAGAAGAGGCATAACTAAGCCAGGTGTGATGATGCATGCCTTTAATTCCAGTATTTGGGAGGCAGAGTGTGCTGGATAACTTTAGTTGTCAACTTGACACACCTGGGTAGAGGGAGTCACAATTGGGGAATTTCCTCCATTGGACTGGCCTGTGGCCATATGTGTGGGGTGTTTTCTTGAGTTTTGAGTGATCCGGGAGGGCCCAGCCCACTGTGACCAGTGCCACCCCTGGGCAGATTGTTCTGTATTGTATAAGAAAGCAGGCCAAGCATGGGCTGGGAGAGCAAGCCAGTAAGCAACAATCCTCCATGGCTTGTGCTTCAGCTCCTGTCTCCAGGTTCCTGCCCTGAGTTCCTACCTTAGTCTCTCTCAGTGATGAAATTTGACCTGAGAGATATAAGCCAAATAAACCATTTCCTCTCCAATTTGGTATTGGTCTGAGTGTTTTGTCACGGCAATTGAAGGCAAACTAGAACACAGTGGCAGGCGGTTCTCTGTAAGATGGAAGCCAGCCTGGTCTACCTAATGAGTCCAGACCTGCTTGGGGTACAGGGAGACTCTGTCTCAAAAAGTCCCAAAAATGGTTAAAAAAAAAGAATAGGCAAAACTAAATGCTTACAGAATACAGAATATTGGTTATTTCATGGGAGAGAGCCTATAAAGTCACATGAAGGAAACATAAAATGCAAAAAAATCTCAAAGTAGCCTTAATGTGGTAGATTAAGCTACTTTTAAATCCTAATGGCACTTAGTACTGTCAGGGTTTTTTTGTTGTTGTTGTAGATCTTTCTGTTGGTTTGGTTTGGTTTTAGCCATTCCATTAGGTATGAACTGGTAATTTGTGGTTTTAATTATCAATTATCTAATAATGCTAACCCCACACACGTGCCTTTTTTTCCTTGATAGTCTCCTTCTAGCCTCAGCTGACCTGGAACTCGCTATGTAAACCAGGCTGGACTTGATCTCATGGAGATCCACCTGTGTCTGTCTCTGCTTCCCTAGTGATGGGATTAAAGACATGCGCCACTACACCTGGCTTACTTCCCCCATCATTTTTTGGAAAAAGTTTCATGTAGCCAAGCTTGGCCTCAAACTTGTTAGGCAGCAGAGGCTGTCCTTGAACACCTGGTACTCCTGCCTTCACCTCCAGAGTATTGGGAATACAGGGGTGCACTGTTAGATTTTTGGAGGATAAAAGGAAAGATAGAGGAGTAGGAGACAAGAAACCAGAGCCAGACCTGCAACAGGCAAGGAATAGATCTTCCTTTATTCCAAGACGATTGGGTAGTGGTTATACAAAAGTTGTGAGACACAGCTGCACTTTGTGGGAAGTTGAATTAGTGCCCTGGTTTGGTGTCCTTAAGGGTCTCTTTCCTCTTGTCTCTTAAGGGTGCATTATATATAGCACTAAAGGAGAGAGGTGGGTTCCACAAACAGCCTCTCTCAGTCCTGGAAGTGGCAAATTGATAAGGCTTGAGCAAGGCCAGGCTGCCAATTTAGGGCCAGTTAGACACTTTAAGTGATTTATGGCTTTCCCTAATGAGGCTTGTGTCAATTCTTTTTTAAATTTAAAATTACGTTTATTTATTTTATATGTCTATGTGTGTGTGTGTGTGTGTGTGTGTGTGTGTGTGTGTGTTTGCCATGTATTATCTTTTCTGGTGAAGTGCCTATTCACATGGTGCTCTCATTTATTTCATGTGATTTAATTTTTAGCTTTGTTGTTTTGAGAGTTCTATATATATCCTGATTCAACTACTCATTAGATAGAACTCATTATTTCGTCCAGCTTTGCCCTGTGTTTTTATTGTATTGCCAGTGTATTTTGTAGTTTGCAAGTCTTTTGATTTGATGAAGTCCAATTTGTGAAATTTCATTTTATTGTACTTTGCGGGGCATAGTTAAGACATGTTTGCCTAGTCTTAGCTTACGGAGTTTTTTTCCACCGCATTCTTATACTAATTTTGTACACAGTGTTGATGTAGGGCCAAATGAAATATTTAAGGAAAATAAGGATTTTAATCTTTGTCTTCTGTCTCAGTAGAGTTCAGCTGATAAGTTTGTGGTTAAGACGCTGTCACAGCTAGATAGGACTATGGCTTTAGAAAAAAACTGGTAACACCTTTGGCACCTATCTGAGCATGGGGACATCACTTTCCAAGCCCCAGACAATTCTAGCAAGCACCTCCAACCTCCTGCCTTTCTTTGGAAACTTTTGAACTTTTTTTGAGAAATGGAGCTTTACTGTGATGCTTTTGAATATATATAATTCTTATTAATATAGAACCCTATAAGATGTATGTATTCCCCTTAATAGGTGTTCAGAACTTTGAGACAGGAGTATCTCTGGGGCAAGGCTACAGCCTAAATAAACTTGCTTCCTGAGTCTCCTGGTGTTATTTGTCCTGCAACAGAGTGAAATATAGATTAAAATTTATTTTTTAATTTATTGAGAATTCAATACATGAATATAATGTAAAATTCACCCCATCCCCTCCCCCAACTCCTCCACAATCCCGCAACACTTTCCTTCCCAAGTTCATGTACTCTTTTTTTTTTTTTGGTCTTTTTTGAGACAGGGTCTCCCTGTAGCCCCAGCTGTCCTGGAACTCACTATGTATACCAGGCTGGCCTTGAACTCACAGAGATCCACCTGCCTCTGCTTTCCGAGTGCTGGGATTAAAGGCACGCGCCACCACGCCCGGCCAATGTACTCTTTTTTAAATCCACTGAGTTCACTTAGTGTAACCAGTGTGTACATGTGTATAGCACTACGTTGGAAAATGAACAGCCTATAGGTGTGTGTGTGTGTGTGTGTGTGTGTGTGTGTATGACAACTTCCTTTGAGACAAAAACATTCCATCGTGAAGGGAAACTCATTAGGCTCAGAAAGTAAACAATTCAGCCGGGCATGGTGGTGCACCCCTTTAATCCCAGCACTTGGGAGGCAGGCGGATCTCTGTGAGTTCAAGGCCAGCCTAGTCTACATAGTGAGTTCCGGGACAGCTGAGGCTACCCGGAGACCCTCTCTCAAAAAGACCAAAAAAAAAAAAAAAGTAAACAATTCAAAGACTTCAGGAAGTTCCTGAAACTGACCAGATACACTAGGCCCTTCCTGCCCTCCAAATATACAGAAATAGTAAGGGCTGCTGAAAAACTCACTCAAACAAGTGAGATGCCTATGAAAAGACTCCTGTCTTTTGAGCTGCCTGCAGGCTGTGCAGTGTATTCAGAGTTTCCAGATTTTGAGAGCCTTTACTCATGCTAAGCTGGGCTTTTAGTGATGCAACTGTCTTTGAGTCATTTCTGGTCCTATAAGTAACCTCTCAATCTATATACCTCTAAGTAACCCCAATAAAACTCATTGTTTCACCAAATTGGACTTTGGTGCTATCCTTACTTTGGCCTGTCATAGGTTCCCTATCTGGCGTGAATATATGTTTGCTCATTCTTAAATTTATTTTGGTTAGAGAGGGGCTTATGGGTGGTGAGGACACATGCCAAGGTACATGTATGGAGGTCAGAGGACAACTTGTGAGAGTTGGTTCTTTCTGTCCACTAAGTGGGTCCTGGCGATCAAACTCACATAGTCAAGAATCGGCAGGACTCTACCTGCTGAGCCTTCTCACCAGCCCCAATTCTCTTTCAAAATTTGGTTTCACTACTGTCAGTTCTTTGCATTTCCCTAAGAATTTTAGGAATGATTTTGGGAGAATTGATAGCCTAGCAATATTGAGTTCTCCAACCCATGAATGTTTATCTCTCCATACACAGATATTCTATAATTTATGCATTGAACATTCTGTAGTGCTCAGTGTCCAAGACTTTTGTAATGGCTAACCCTTTTAAAAATTTTTTTATTTTGTTTGTATGTTATGTGTATGAACCACATAGTGGCTAACAACCATCCATAACTCCAGTTCCAGGGGATCCAATGCCCTCTTCTGATCTCCATGGGCATTGCATAACATGGGTGCACTTACATTCAAGTGGGCAATACACTCATACACAAAATAAAAATAATAAATATATTTTAAATAAATTAAATAAGTAGTTTTTAATTTGTATGTTATGTATATGAGTGATGTGCAGTGCCCAAGGAGCCCAGAAGAGAGTGTCAGATACCCTGGAACTGGAGTTACAGACAGTTGTTAGTGGCTATGTAGGTGCTGGGAACTGAACTGAGGTCCTCTGTAAGAGAAGTAAATGATTTTAAGCAATGAGCCACCATGTGTGTATGGGCTACTGAACCCAGATCCTCTGCAAGAGCAGCAAATACTCTTAACTGCTGAGCCATCTCTCCAGCCCTGTGGTTAACTGATTTAAAGATTTTGTGGTGTTTATTTTTCAGTTTCAAATTCACATTGTTTGTTACTAGAAATATAATTTATATATTCATGGTATTTTCTCAAATGTTGAAAAACAAATTTCTTGTTCCTGTATTTTTATTGAATCTAGAGAATCTTTTTACGTACATGATTATGTTGCCTTTTAATAAGGATTTACCATCATCCTGACTGATCTGAATGTCTTTTATCTGTTTCCTTTTCTTATTTTGTATTCATAGAAAAGCAAAAAACAGTTTTCTTTTTCAACTTTAAGTGTGATATTCACATTAGGGCTTTTTGTAGATGCAGTTCATCAGTTTAAGGATTCCATTCCTTGTTTGCTGAGAGATTTATTAGGAGCCATGTGACGTGGAAATTCTTTGGGAGGCATTGACCATAGATAAATGAAAACATGTTCACAAACATGTTTCCAAAACTGGAAACATGGCAAATGTCCTTAATGGGTCAATGGATCATAAAATTTTTTCATTTTCACACCATAGCATACTGAGTCTTAAGTTGGCCTCCATCATCTCAAGCATCTGATTATATATATATATATATATTTTTTTTTTTTTTTGAGACACGGTCTCCCTGTAGCCCCACCTGGCCTGGAATTCACTATAAAAACCAGGCTGGCCTCTATCTCACAGAGATCCACCTATCTTTGCCTCTTGAGTAGAAGGATTAAAGACGTGGGCTACTGCAACGGGCATAGTTTTACATAACATTTTTTATGTTTTTACAGAGACAAGGGCTCAGTATGTGGCCCTGGATGGCCTGAAATTTGCTATGTAGACTGGGTTGGCCTCAAACTAACAGAGATCCGCCAGCTTCTGCTTCTGGAGTGTTGAGATTAAAGTCATGCAGCACCACATTCAGTCCTTACATAACTTTTATTGAATTATTTTTTTTTACAATTTCATACATGTATAAAGTGCATTCTGATTACTGTAACCCTCTCACCTCTCTAATCTGCCCCCCCCGCCCCTGCCTCTATTACTCCCTCTCTCTACAAGTTTTTTCCCCACATTCATCTTATTTTTTTAGATCCTTTGAGTTTAACCGTTTGTGTCACTATTTGGGTGACCATGGGTTTGGGATTATCCATCTAATGGACACCTTACTGAATTTACAATGCAAGACAATGGCTGTCCCTCCCCTAGAACCCTTTAGTAGCCAATAGTTCAGCAGAGAGGCCCCATGAGCCTCTCCCTGATTCATAATTGACTGCTGATAGGCCTAGTCTCGGTTAGACCCATTGCAAGCAGCCACAGCTATTGTGAGGTCATAACTGCACTGGCTGTGCCATGCCCAGAAGACAGCATTTCACAGCCCCTCTTCATATCTTCTGGATTTACATTCTTTCTGCCTCTTCTTCCATGAAGATTCCTGAGCATTGGGGCAGGGGGATGTTATAAATGTTCTGCTTATAGCTGAGCTCTCAATCACCACTTAATTCTCAGCACCTTGATGCTGGTGCCTGCCGGCAATGATCGAACAGAACCTGAAACAGGAGTGAGGATTAAAGAATACAAGTAAAACTTGTTTCGGGAGGGCTGCAAATCTTTATTTTCCAGCCTCGAGTTTATTTCCAGTAGATCTTATATACAGTTTTTGCTAGACATTACATCAGTCTCACAAGATTAGACCACCTTCTCAAGAGAGCCAAGAATCTGTCAGGTGATTACACAAATTCTAAACACACAATACCAGGAACAAGAAAACAAGAAAGCAGGAGTACTTGAAATAAATCAAATGTTCTGAAATTGAAATGTTCTTTTCACCTCAATAACTTTTCCCTGGGGTTGGGCTACTCAGTGAGAAGTCAGGCATGTCAGTTTTTCTAAAGATCAGACCACACAGCTCTCCACACCTTGAGCAGTGATGTGTCTCTGGATTCCCCTCTATTCATTGCAGACTTCTCTGATTAAGGCCTGAGCGTGGCGTTTGTCTATGGGTATAAACACAATTATTTAGAAGGCAGCTTGGCACCATGACACTTTAGCTAAAGATTAATAAGTTCGCCCCAGGGTCTAAGACATCAGCTATGGATTTTTGACCATGTTTACAGTAAGATGATTATATTTTTCAGTGTGGATGGGGACTGAGACCTACAACTTAGCAATAGAATGTGAGAAAGGTGATGAGATAGCCCTCCCATGACTGTTATTTTGTGCACAATTCTGTCTTGCTAACAGAATCATACTCTTATGCTGGCCATGAAGACTCAAGCCTCACTGTTGGGAACTGACTCTGCACAGGGCAACATGTATGAACAATTAAGAGCTTTCTTAACATTTAACTCTCCTTACTGTAACAATTTGTGACACTGTACTCTTTGAGTAGTCTACTTTGTTATTGTTTGCAAATATTTAGGGCTTTCTGTTTAATGCAAAACTACCAGATCTGCAGTGAGGGAGACAATATTGCTGAAAGACTCCAGGAGAAGGAAAATGTATTCACAGCATCTCATTCACTTGGAGGCCAAGGTTTCTGTGAAGGAATACTTAAAATACATGATGAATGACAGACAGGGAGGGGTGTGTTGGAGAGGATCCATAGAATTGCAAGCCAAACAGAGACCTTCTACTCTCCAGTGGCAGTGGCTCCACCTTAATCACACAATGCTGAGTCCTTGCCTCCTCCCTAGCTCCCAGGCTACCTACAATTGTCTGCCTCAGGAAACCTCAGTCCCACTTCTCAATTCAGATTCTGCCTCATTAGAGGCCCCCCACCTCTGTGATTTCCCCATCTCTACTAGTAATCCAAACAGTCTGCGCATTAGGGACTACCCAGTGCTTTGTGGGCAGAGCCTGGAAAGGTGCCTAAGTCCCCCTATGATTGCGCCCACCCAGAGCTTAAGTCCGCCTCCCTGCTTCTCTGTTGATCTTTGTGGAGCCTGGCAGAGATACACAAGTCCAGTGGGAGTAACCATAACACAATGGATGGTCGAGTGCAGTTGATAAAGGCCCTCTTGGTCCTTATACATCCAGCACTCTAGACATCCCTGGAGGAACCCAGTCCCCTTTCCCTAGATGTTTGACGGCAACACCAGCCAGCTCTGGAGTTCATTGTGCAGACCAACTCCTACATGTTCCTGGACAACAAGAACTTCTCCAGTAAAAGGTGACGTTCCTCATCACCTGCCTCAAGGCCCTGGCCCTGCAGTGGGCGATCCCCTACATCGAGAAGGACAGTCCCCTGCTCAGCAATTACCGCAGCTTCCTGGCTGAGATGAAGCAGGTGTTTGGATGGGAGGAGGACAAGGACTTCTAGGTGGTGAGCCCCTGGGGCCTGGGCTCCTGGGGGGTCAGGTGTTCCAATGCCATAGGTGCCTTTCCCCCATGCCTTCCAAGCAGCTGGAGTCTGGCCCCCCAATCCCCAGGCCGTGCTTGCCATTGTTCCAGGAATAGGGCTCCAAGTTCCAGCTGCTCCAGCCTCTGGGCCTGGTTCTGGAGCACAGGCCTCCTGGGGCTGACAGCTTAGCCCCTCCCATGCACATTTGGACTCTGGCCTGGCCTCCAGCAAGATGAATTCCTGTTACACACTGGACAGACCGCCTGACACTGCCAACTGTGGCTTCCTACCACACCAACACACTGTACAAATCTGCCCACAGTTCTGCCCTGCCACTGCCATCACTACCCACTGCACCCACCACCCCAAGGACTTAGTGATCTGAACTCAACCTTGGAGTTCATGGACATTGATTTAAATGACTGCCCTCCCTGAAAGGGCCAGCCAGCCTTTGACTTTGAGTGGAACCCATTTTCTCCTCACTCCCAGATATTTCCTATCATTTTGTCCAGCAGACTGCTTATTTTTTCCCAGAATCCAGTTTTATTCTGAATTTGCAGCTGGCTCTCTGATGTGTTTTTGTTCAACACAGTAACCCCTATACAGTCACCAGTTCATCTATACTACCCATACAAAAGTGATGTCCTTATTTTCAATAAACATTAGACACTATTAGAAGTCTTGAGGACTATGGTACCTTTCCTTCCCAGTCCTTGAAACGGGGTTCATTTCTCATCAAATGCTATACGTACTGCCATGCTCTGGCTGGCAGTGTCACAGAGGATTGAGTGACTTGCAGTGTCACAGAGGATTGTGACTTGCAGTGTCACAGAGGATTGAGCCCCATAGAGGTCCTGGAAATGGAAATCTTCCTGGCAATTAGTTCCACATTCCCTAGGAAATGAATTTGATCTAATGTTAACATGTCTTGAAGAGAGGTGGGAAAGTTGCTTGAAAAGTATTTCATTTCCAAAACCTATTGGAGAGAATAAATTCCAAACATTTGTTGAACACCAAAGTTTTATTTCAACATAGTTAATTAAGGTACCATTAGAGTTTGGTGATAACATTTGCAAAAAATATCATAAAGCAATATGGAAGGGGAAAGTGCAGGGGCCTGAGGCTAGGGGTGAGGCAGGATGGCGCCTAGAGGAAAAGGCCAGGGCGTGATCAGACTTGTTTGGCACCTAGAGGAAATGGCTGGAACATGGCCAGACTTGTTTTGAAGAATTGCTAATTGGCTCCTGTCATTTCCCTGCATCGTGCATCTTGGCAGCACGTGATCACCTCGCAAACGCTATGCTGTGCTATGGAGAGGAGACTGCATGCTCAAGTTGACCTTTAACATGATTGAACACTTGGTTGGGGAGGGGATTTTCCTTTGTGGTTTTTGCCTTCATAAGCCCTGTAATGCCTGTAATAAATGAGTTCCTGCTTGACTGGCTCCCTATCGTGTCTGATTGTCTCCAGGGGAGGCTGCGGGTAACGGGCAGACCGCTCACCTCCCTTTCCCTGGCTCCTTTGTCTGGCAGGATCCCCGACATCTGGCGCCCAACATGGTGCCCAAAGACCACTTGGACCCGCTATGGGAGCTGATCACCAGGGCTAATTGGGTGAGTACCGAGGGAAGTGAGACCCCAAGAGATGGGTAACGCAATGAGTAAAAGTGAGGACCCAGCGCTCATAGCGCTGAGACATATGCTGAGATCCAGGGAGTTAGAACAGTCTGATTCCTCATCAAAGAGCCTCTGGGAGGCTGCCCTGCATCTCGCTCCCTGGCTGCCTGCCAGCAATTTATTCCAGTGGGCTACCTGGGACCGGCTTGAATAACTGGTTCACAAGGCAGAGATCAATAGAGGGGAGGAACCACCCTTGGGGTTTTACCCCACAATCTCAGCCCTTAAGTCATGTTTTCAACCCGATCCGACCTCCCGGCATACCGGCCTTTGCCGGGTGGATAAGGTCGCAGGGGAAGATCAATGGGTCACGTTTGATGAGGAGAGAGCCCAATGATTGTAAGTGAAGCGCATACTATGGAGAGATCTGGAAAGGGGGGGGTGATGAGAATGGGAAAGATAAAGGGGGGACCCTGGGCGGTCAGGATGAGCTGAGGGAAATGACCCTTGGGGGGGCCCAATCTAGTCCATCAGAGCTCTCCGCTCCCATGGGACTGGTCCAGGCTTTCCCTGTAAACATCAACCCTGGACCCCAGCGCTCGGCTGCCTGGTACCCTTGGGAGGCTAGAGATCTTAAAGAATTAAAGAAGACGGTGGCCAAGGACAGCCCCGGGTCCCCCTGGGTCGACACCCTTCTCCAGGGCTTGGTACATCAACCCTGTATGGCCAAAGACTGGATGGATCTAGCCAAGGCAGTCCTCCCCAGCCCCTTGTTTATTAAATGGGCAGCACTATACCGAGAGGAATGTCAGGTCCAGGCGGAAAATAACCATGCCGCCAACCCCCCCCCGTCCCTATCACTTTCAGCATGCTGGCAGGGACCACGGATGCCTTTGCCATGGGCGCCCAGCAGGCAGCACTTCCGCCACCGTATACGGAACAGGTCAGGGCCCTTGGCCTCAAGGCCTTGCATAAGTTGGATATGGGCCTTACGGAGCCGCCCATATTGGGGATCCATCACAACTCGGGAGCCATTACATGAATTTGTAGATAGGGTTGAAAAGAGTCTAAAGAGAAAGTTTCCCCCTGGGCCGCTCAGAAAACAGTTCATAAAAATGAGAGAACAGTTCATAAAAATGCTAATATGGGATGGTATGAATGCCGACCATAGGGTCGCCTGCACAGGGTTAAAGGACTGTGGCCTCAAAGGATGTAGGGACCAAAACAAAGGCGACTGAGGTTATGGCCGTGGTCCTCAAGACACAGACAAGAGGCTCTAGCTACAGCCTTTAGAGAAGCCCTCACAGGCCTTAGGCTGCAGGATAGGCGCCCCAGGGCTTAGGACTAGAGATGTTTTGGGTGCGGCCAGCCCGGGCACCTAAAGAGAGACTGCCTGCAAGGGAAAACCCCTCTCAAGGTGGAGGAGGACAAGCCCAGGGCCCCATGCTCAAGCTGCCGCAAGGGGTTTCATTGGAAAAAGGACTGCTGGTCCAGGTATGATGTGGAGGGCAAACCTTTAAACTAGGTTTGGGGCAACCCCCAGCCCTGTCATCAAAAGGGGGAGGGTGCACAGGCCCTGGAGGGCCCACCGCCCACTGGACGGTCCCTATCATCCCAGGGCTCCACCCTAAGATAGACATCTTGATAGATGGGCAGAGGTTCCGGGGCATAATTGACACCAGGGCAGATAGGACCATCGTGAGGAAGGAATAAGTCCCCGGAAGGTGGCCCCTTGAGCCTGGCCCACAGGTGATGGGTGTTGGCAGCACCATGCCATCGTGGGAGCTTAAGAACTGGCTTTGCTGGCAGGACCCAGATGGTACTAAGGGGGAGATCAGACCTTTGGTGGCTGAGGGGCTTTCCTACAACCTCTTTGGGAGAGGCCTCCTGGGGGGGTGGATGTTTTTGTGACCACGGACAATAAGGAGTTTATCAAGGGGCTCCTTGATGATGAGGAAATGAACAGGGTTAGACACCCCCTTGACTGCTTCTCAAACTATGGGGGGAGGAGTCTGATTCTCCCTGGGTCCACCCCCAATCCTAGAGGCTACTGTTCCTCAAGTTCCTGCAATCTGATTGTCCCCAGGGAGCCCTGTTTGGGTGGAACAGTGGCCCTTGCCTGAGACAAAGCTCCAGGCTTTGAGGCATATTATACAGGAACAACTTATGCTGGGGCATATCCGCCCCTCCATGAGCCCTTGGAACACCCCTGTTTTTGTCATAAAAAGTCATCTGGCCAATGGAGGATGCTGCAGGACCTCCGTAAGGTCAATGCCAGAATGACGCTGGAAGGAGTCCCCTTGAGGGGACTGCCCTGGATACCCGCTATTCCCTCAGATCTATTTCTCATAGTTATAGATATCAAAGACTGCTTTTTCTCTATGCCCCTACAACCCCAAGATTGCGAGGTTTGCCTTCTCTGTGCCTTCCATCAACTTTAGCACGCCTGATGAAAGGTACGAATGGACAGTCTTGCCCCAAGGCATGGCCAATAGCCCAGCTTTCTCTCAGAGCTTCGTAAGAGCTCTCTTGAGCCCAACAGAGTCTTTGCCACATGCTACTGTATATGCCTACATGGATGATATAATCTTGGAGGCACCAAGTCCCCACCAATTACAAGAACTATATAGGGCCACTCAAAAATGCCTCCAGGCGGGAGGGCTTCAAGTGTCCTCAGACAAAATACAGACTGTTGCCCCCTTTAAGATTCTGGGGACTACACTGTTCATGGAGGGGGTGAGTCCCTTAAAGCTACAACTGGCTATTAAACCTAATATGACCTTGACAGAACTTCAAACTATTGGGGGAAATTAATTGGCTACGGTCCTGGATGCCCATCTCTACTGAGACACTGGAGCCCCTGTTCCAATTGTTAGTAGGTAAATAGCCATCAGAGCTAATCCATCTGAACCCGCAACACCTAGACATTTTACAGGGGGTCCAGGAGGCCCTGGACCAAGCCCACCTGGCCTGCTATATGCCTGGAAAGGACCTCAAACTATGGGTGCTCCCCATACCAAGTCCAACTGGCCCGCTATATGCCTGGAAAGGACCTCAAACTATGGGTGTTCCCTGGTGAGGCCCTAATGACATCTGTCCTCACACTAGGGGGGAGGCCCCTCCAATGGGTGCATACCTCCCTAGGGGGCACTCCATGGATGTATACTCCCATGGACCACTTGGCTGACCTAACTGAGAAAGGACGGGATATATTCCTGAGATATTATGGCATCGACCCCCCACAAGATGATTATCCCGTATCAGCTAAAGGACTTTGAATGGCTCTGCAGAAACAACAGCCAAATGGCCATAGCCTTGGAGGGCTTTCTGGGAAAGTTGGACTGTCATTATGGCCCTCACAAATGGGTAACCTCCTTTCACACCATCCACTGGAGGGCACCCAGGGTTTTTCTCAAAAACCCTCTGAGGGAGGCGTATAATGTGTTTGCTGATGGAGGAAAATTTGGAGCCGGTGTAGTAATTTACCTGGCAGAGGGAACAGAACCAAAAACATACGTTCACACTTGTGAGGGCTCCGCTCAATTTAAAGAACTCATGGCCATTGCCCTAGCCTTGTCCAAAGTAGATGACCCCATGAACTTGTTCTCTGACAGCCTATATGTAGTCAAACTTCTCCCGGGATTATTAAATTCTCATATTCGGCCAGAAGACAACCCTATTACCCCCCTAATGATCCAGGTTCGAACACTGTTAACAGAAAGAAGGGCCCCCATTTTCTTACAACACCTTAGGGGCCACCAAGGACTGCCTGGGTTCCTCTCCCAGGGCAATGCAGAGGCAGACAAAATGACTTCTACCCTGGAGAAAGCTCAACAACTGCATAATCGTACCCATGTAAATTGGCAGGGACTCCATAAGAGGTTCCCTCAAGTCCCTATCAAGGACCTAAGAAAAATTGTACATACCTGTAAGTCTTGTCAACCCTTTCTACAGGTGCCACCCCTCCAACAACCAGGGGTAAACCCTAGGGGGCTGAAGCTTAACTCTCTTTGGCAGACAGATGTCACACATTACGTTCCTTTTGGAAAACTTAAGTATGTTTTTGTGTCTATTGACACATTCTCACATTCCTGTTTGGCTACTGCCCATACAGGAGAAAAGTCTAGACGTGCTCAGTCTTGTCTAAACATGCTCAGTCTCACTTCCTCCTCAAAGGATTAAAACTGACAATGGACCATGCTTCATAAGTAAAAGCTTACAGGACTTCTTATCTTTATGGGGAATCCACCATAACACGGGGATCCCCTATAACCCCCAGGGCCAAGCTATCATAGAACATAACCATCAGGACCTAAAGACCCAATTACAAAAACAAAAAGGGGGAGTAAGCCCCCACCAACAGCTAGGTTCAGCCTTATTTACCATTAATTTTCTCAATTTTCAAAAAGGTCAATTGGAATCTTGATCCCCAAAACATTGGGGGCATCAGGAGCAAAGACCAAAGGTACGGGTCAGATGGAAGGATCCAGTAATGGGACAATGGTGAGGACCCGACCCGCTCCTTACTATGGGCAGGGGGTTTGGATGCGTCTTTCCTATGGATGAACCCCAACCCATCTGGGTACCTGCAAGGAATCTAAAGATGCAGGAATAACCCTGTCCCAAAGGTAACAGCCCTTTGAGGAGGATTTCTATGTCTTACAGGATGGAATATTTTGGATGGAAGGCTTTCATTGCCATGCTCGCAGCTGCTGCCCTGACCATCATCATCTTTATCATTACCATCATTATTCAAGATCTGATCAATAGATGGCTGACCAAAATCTGTCAATAATGGTATTCCTTCTCCTACTAGCCATCTTTCAGATGAAAGCCGAGGACCTCTGGGCCTTGGTCCCTTCCCCGCCTATACTCTTGCCCTTCTCTTAAGTGAAGAGCTGGCAATTACCAAAGACATGGCTCTGCTGGCTTGTGACCCTCGATTTAGGTCACTTTTTCTCACCCCTTCCATATTGCTGACCAATTAGATTATTGCTCTAAATTATACCCGAGCTCTGGTCCTATTGATGGACTCCTCCTTTTTAAGTAAGGTATGGGAGCATGTTTCTAATGCTTGTGCGAGCTTTTGTTTTCCTCAGGTGTCTCTGCTCGGTTATCAGAAGACAAAGACAGACAAAGAAAGTCCTGGTCCAACTTGCCCTGGCCACCCAGTCCCCCTCGGGCCCCTCCTCAAGACAAGGTTGCTTTGCCCCCTTATGGGATATACCCCCGTATATTAACCAAAAACGGCATGGCTGGTCTCGCCATGAGGGCAATCATAGTTACCCAAGGACGGGCAACTTCAGCACCTGAGGAGAGGCAACCTAAGACAGGGAGGCCATAGCAGTGGAGGGGGATGGGGATTGTGCGCCCCGTCCCCAGGGGCTATCCTTAAGGAACCTCACTTTTAAAACAAAGTAGGGGGAGAGATACAGGGGCCTGAGGCCAGGGGCGAGGCAGGATGGTGCCAGGGCAATCATAGTTACCCAAGGACGGGCAACTTCAGCACCTGAGGAGAGGCAACCTAAGACAGGGAGGCCATAGCAGTGGAGGGGGATGGGGATTGTGCGCCCCGTCCCCAGGGGCTATCCTTAAGGAACCTCACTTTTAAAACAAAGTAGGGGGAGAGATACAGGGGCCTGAGGCCAGGGGCGAGGCAGGATGGTGCCTAGAGGAAACGGCAGGGGCATGATCAGACTTGTTGGCACCTAGAGGAAACAGCTGGAATATGGCCAGACTTGTTTTGAAGAATTGCTAATTGGCTCCTGTCATTTCCGTGCATCTTGGCAGCGAGTGATCACCTCGCGAACACTATGGTGTGCTATGGAGAGGAGACTGCATGCTCAAGTTGACCTTTAACATGATTGGACACTTGGTTTGGGAGGGGATTTTCCTTTGTGGTTTTTGCCTTCATAAGTCCTGTAACGCCTGTAATAAACAAGTTCCTGCTTGACTGGCTCCCTGTCGCATTTGATTGTCTCCAAGGGAGGCTGCGGGTAACGGGCGCACAGCTCACCTCCCTTTCCCTGGCTCCTGTGTCAGGCAGGATCCCTGACAGAAAGTAATGTAGAACTATGGTTATTAATTTAATACATAGATGGTGGATGACCTGAAAGCAAAATTTTATCCTTCCCTCCAGGGTAGACTAAAAGCCAATACTTATTACTATTTCTCTGGAGGCTAACAATACAGTGCTGCAAAAGCCTCTGTTCATTAACTGATAGTCAGATTTAAATATCATAACATGTAGTTCCATTGTATATATGTACCACATTTCTAACAAAACAATATAAGAACATGCCAAAATGAAACCCATTACTTTGTATGCTAATTTAAGAACAAACTAATAAAAATATATTCTAACATCTTCAAATGTTCCTTATATGGGCTTATAAGACAGCACTACTGTGATAGTTAAAATTTCTTGTATCTGCCATGCCTGATAGTGGGCATAGTAGTGTATGTCTCTTAATTCTAGCAGTTGGTAGACTGAGGCAAAAGGATCTGAGTTTATTTTTGACATGGGTACATGGTGAGTTTTAGGTCAACCTTTGGTACATAGTGAGATCCTGCCTAAAAAAATGAAAACAAAAATCATGCATCCAACCAACTCTACCTTATTTGTAATTTGGATGATTTTTCTCCAGAACATAAGAGGTAGGAAAAGGTTGAACTTGGTTCATAGATGGATTGACTTGGTAATGGAAGGAAAAGAGAAATTGACTGTGATTACACTACAAAAAGGACAAATGTTTACAGGCACAATCCTTTAAAAATTTTTAAAAAAACATTGAAACAGGGTCTCACTATATAGCTCTATCTGGTCTTGAACTTGCTATGTAGACCAGGCTGGCCTCAAACTCATGGAGTTCCATCTCCCTCTGCCTCTGGAGTGAGGAGATTAAAGGTGTGCACCACCCTACCTAGTCCAGGCCCAATCCTTACAATTGTCCTCTGCTTCAAAGATGTGAGATCATTCTTGGCTTTCAACTTTACCTCAACTGTCAATCATCCTTAGCCTTCCATTGTGTATGAAGTTTGTCAATAGCCTCTGATAATCATTCAATTGTACAATTTTGCCAGGCATGGTGCCCCTGTCCCCACGCCCCATGCATTTAATCCTAGTGCACTAGGGAGGCAGACATATCTTTGTGAGTTGGAGGACAGCCTGATCTACATAGTTCCAGGCCAACAAAGGGTTACATAGTGAGACTTTGTCTCAAAACAACAACAAAATCAAACAGTTGTACAGTCTTTATCATTATACAAACTGCAAACTTTAAATATTGTGCCTGCTAGTAAATTTACTTCCATTGGTATTCTGTCTCAGTTTACCACTGGTAAGAATGTTAATGGTTGCATGACTACTAGGTTTTAGTACTTCCTTGACCACTAATGATATATTTCCATTTCTTGCTAGCAGGCAGTTCAAGTTTCAAAGTCCTATCTCATAATCTGCTCCTTGTGACTATTACTAGCACCAAGTATGGAACTCAGTTCTCTGGGAAAACAGGCTATAATCAACAACTGAGTAAGGAAAGTAGGATTTAGGGAAAATGTGAAGAAACATGCAGTTGCAAGAGGCTTCCTTGATCTCCTGGGGATATCTAATGCTAAGATGTCCATTCCGGATGTTCTAAATTGAGAAAGCCAGCTTTGAGGGCTAGAGATCTGGCTCAGTGGTTAAAAGCACTGGCTGCTCTTGCAGAGGACCCTGGTTGAGTTCCCAGCACCCATATGATGGCTAACAACTGTCTGTATCTCCATTTCCAGGGGATTCCATGCCCTCTCCTGGCCTCTGTGGACATTGTATGCACAGGTGCACTTAAATAAATGCAGGCAAAACTCTCATATATAAAATATAAATAGATTTTTAAAAAGAGAAAGCTAGCCATCTTTTGTGATTCTATACTAATTATTGCCTTGCTTTTACCTGGAGGCATTAGTATATCCTGCTACAACTAGTAATTTCTTTTTAAAATTTATTTTTATTAATTATTTATGTATATGTATGTGTATCTCTATGTCTGTATGCCACATTCTGTATGGGTGCTTGTAGAGGCCAGGGCATCAGATCTGCTGGAGCTTGAGATTCAGGCAGTTGGGAGCTACCTAACTTGGGTACTGGAAGCTGAACTTGGGTCCACTGCAAGAGCAACAGATGCTCTTAACCACTGAGCCATCTTTTCAGCCTCTACAGCTAGTAATTTCTAGTCAGAAATTTGGTTGTTAATTTCAGCAGCCTACACAACAAGCATTTGTGGGGATCTCAGTCCTAAAGGTAAGAACTGGGTAGTACATCACAGTATCCAATTTACCTATAAATAAGGAAATAGAATCAACATCATGGAATAGAATTCAATGTTCAGAATAATGAGAGAAGACCAGGCATCTTGGTTCACGTATATAATCCCAACATTTATGAGGCCGAGGCAGGAAGATTGCAGTGAGTTTGGGGTAAGCCTGGCCTACATTATGAGTTTTGGATCATCCTGGACTATGTAGTATAAGACCTTGTCTTCGAAGAAATATTTTCAGGTGTTTGTCAAGAGCCACAATATGCAGAAAATTGCATACTATGGCTCATTTATGGCTCATTTTTGTTAAATATTAACTCTCCAAAGGGAGAGAGAGAGAGAGAGAGAGAGAGAGAGAGAGAGAGAGAGAACAGATCATTTTGATGGTGCACACCTTTAATCCCAGCATTCAGGAGGCAGAGGAAGGTAGATCTCTGTGACTTTGAGGCTAGCCTGGTCTACATAGTGAGTATATTAAGGTGTTAGTGTAGGTGAAAATAACTGGGGGAAGGTTGATTCCAGAAATGGAGTAGGGCCTATGCAAGTGAGGAAATGTACATGTTACTCTGAAAGGAAGTGAGAAGACTGAGCTGTAGAGATGGCTCAGCAGTTAAGAGCACATACTGCTCTTTCAGAGGACCTGAATGCAGTTCCCAGCACTCATGTCAAGTGGCTCACAACTCCCTGTAACTCCAGTACTAGAGGATCTGACGCCCTCTTCTAGTCTCCACAGGTACCATACTTATGTGTGTGTGACCACACACAGACTCACATAAGAGATGAGGCTTTGAAGTCAGTACCAACTTAATTTCTCCGTGTCTTTTCTATAGCTCATTTATATACTGTCTCCAGCAGTAGGGTCTCACTTTCAAATTCTGGTGGTCAACCAAGAACAGAAGCAATGCCTAGTATTGTTTGAGGGTCAATGTGACCCCTAGTCAACAGCTTCTATAGAGGGAGTCCATTCCTGGCATTGTCACTTGCTTTTGTCAATCGTGAAGAATTTGATTTTGCTTGATTAGGATCCACCTGTGCTTGCCACAAGATTATGCCCCCTGTAGTTGCTGAGACTTCAGCATGGGCCCCAAAGTGAGCAGATCTGAACTCAATCTGTATCATAGAGCCAAGCTTACTCTAACTGCATCCTGAGGCAGAAAAGTGCCAGATAGTGCTAGAGCTATAGTTTAAGGGTAGAGTGTTTGCCTAGTATGTGCAAAGCCCTGGATTAAAGAGCACCAGGCAACCCACAGCAAATGAGTGAAAAGAACAAATAGCCTAGGAATTTGGGGGAGATTTACACAGCATTATGGCAGCAATAACTGATTATTACTGACAATAGCAGGAGATTCTGAATTATCCTGGGGCTAACTACAGTGGTACCAATGGGAAACAGTTACCTACTCACAAGTTATAAAAGGGGAAGGGGAGGGAATGGTTGCTGGAACACAGAGAAAATGCTAGTTCTGGAAGAGAATCCCTGGACAAGGAATTAGGTCGAGATGAAGCTTTCCACTGGCCAAACTCAACACAGGCCAGAGAACGAGGGAGCCCTTTCACAGAGGGGCAAGAAGAAAGTAGATCTAGAAGTTCAAATAGAAAATATCTAGTAGATATTTGAACAATTGTGCCAAAAGACAAATGGGTTTTTTTGGGGGAGGGGGGCTTATTGAGACAGGGTCTCACTATGTAGCCCCAGATGGCTTGGAACGTACTATGTTAGACCAGGCTGGCCTCCATCTCACAGAGATCTGCCTGCTTCTGGCTCCCAAGTACTGGGAGAGAAGCAATTTTAAAGATACAGTCATGTAAATAATCAGGGAGATTTTTAAAAATAGAACAATGAAAGGATCTCATTTCAATACTATCAGAGTAGCACAACTAAAAATCAT
The DNA here is from genome assembly GCF_000622305.1 of Nannospalax galili. Classification (NCBI taxonomy): domain Eukaryota; kingdom Metazoa; phylum Chordata; class Mammalia; order Rodentia; family Spalacidae; genus Nannospalax; species Nannospalax galili. The sequence goes on along the minus strand of NW_008335609.1, from coordinate 31,011 downwards.
GATAATTATGCAATGAAGAGATGTGGAGAAAGGAGAATTTGTACATACTACTTATGACGGTGTAGTTTAGTACAACAAAATTGTGGAGGTGAATGTAACAATGCCTTATAATTATTTTTTATTATTTTTTAATTTTGTGTGTGCACATATTGCCTGCATGTATGTAAGTGCACCCGTGTCATGCAATGCCCGTAGAGGACAGAAGAGGCTGTCGGATTCCCTGGAACTGGAGTTACAGACAGTCATTAGCTGCTATGTGGGTGCTTGGATTCGAACCTGGGTCTTCTGCAAGAACAGTCAGTGTTCTTAACTGCGAGCCATCTCTCCAGCCCCACCTTATAATTATTTTATGGTTCTGGGGATAGAACCCAGGTCTCTAACATGCTAGGTAAGTGTTCTACCACTGAGCTACTTCCTTAATGCCCAGGTAGCTGCCTTGTGAAGTTTAACACAAACATACCCTACAACCTGGCAGTTCCAACAAGGATGCTTATTACAGAATTAAAAAAATGTATGTGGATGCTAAGCATTCCTCTATGGTTTCTGCTATACTTCCTTGACTGTGAATGAGCTCTCCGATTAGATAAGGTAATACTAGATAGACCTGCCTTGAGTTTCTGCTTGAGTCTTGCCTTGATTTCTTTCAGTGATGGACTGTGGCCTGGGAGGGTAAACCAAACATCACCTCCCCCGCCGGCAAAAAAATGTATGTGGGGTTGGAGAGATGGCTCAGCAGTGAAGAGCACTTCTTGCTCTGCAGCAGAGGACCAGGGTTTGCTTCCCAGCACCTACATGGTGGCTCACAATAACTGTAACTCCAGCTCCAGGGGATCTTATGCCCTCTTCTAACCTCTGATCACTGTATGCATATGGTGCACAGCACACATACAGGCAAAAGAGTAATACACATAAAATAAAAATAAATAATAAATCTGGGCATAATGGTGCATACCTTCAATCCCAGCACTCAGCACAGGCAGGTGGATCTCTATGGGTTTGAGGCCAGCCTGGGCTACACAGTGAGATCCTGTCTCAAAACAGACAGACAGACAGACAGATAGACAGATACACACACATAAAATAATAAAAATCTTTTTTAATGCATGATTAGGACTGTACCATGCTGTATAGTACATTTGTCTAAGTTAAGAAAAGATGCCACTCAATAGTGAAAGCAGCCTCATGATTATGTAGCTTTGCAAGCAGCCAACCCTTAGGGAGGGAGGGAGGGAGAAAGAGAGAGAGAGCCCTACAGCATATGTGTGGAGGTCATTGGACAACTTGAAGTTGATTTCCTTCTTCCACCATGTAGGTTCTGGGGATTGAACTCAGTTTTCAGACTTGGTGATGCATGCCTCTATCCTTTAAGCCATCTCATTATCCTTACCAAGAAATCTTAAGGTGGGAAAGTTAATCTAAAGTGGTTTTTGAAATAGTACAACTGTTATCAATAGAAAAACGCTTATATATGTATATGTACATAAACATATGTATATACATACATTTAAAAAATTTCTTTATGAGGAGGGTCAACTCAGATGAAACATTTCCTCCATGCTTCCAAGTGAAGCCAGCCATGGTCGAGCAGGACCTTTGACTTATCTTTACATAGATGGAACTGGTAAAGGAAAGGAGCCAGGGGCTCCTCCAAAGCCCATGTGCTGCCTGAGGAACAGATCCTCAAACGACTTTAGTTTAAAAATAAACTGATTTGGGCCGGGTGGCACACACCTTTAATCCCAGCACTTGGGAGGCAGAGGCAGGTGAATCTCTGTGACTTCAAGGTCAGCCTGGTCTACATAGTGTGAGTTCCAGGACAGCTGGGGCTCAAGGGGGACCCTGTCTCAAAAAAGCCAAAAAAAAAAACTTACTTATTTGGGCCAACTGTATGGTCTTAAGCACCCAAAAGCAAAGTATAACCAAAGAGTAAAGTCATCAGTATATTTCTTTAAGAGTTCAAGGGATTACACTTCCCAGACATTAGGCTTAAATGTTATTTAGACAATTATTTCTCATTGATGATTTTGTTCCTAACCAGAAAGTGCTGCTCAGATGTAAGACTTCAAACCTTGGTCTCCAATACTGTAGTGCCCACCTGTAGCTAAGGGAGACAACCAGCTACTGTTCTAAAATGATGGATAAATTTGTTTTTTCTCCCTATCTAGAAGCCTTTGCGAGGGAACTGATACTGATTCTAGCCCTTACAACAGCTAGCAAAGTGCCTGAAAGCAAATCCCGAGTCCATCACTCTCCAGTCTAGCCTTGGCAGACAAAAAAAATGAGGAGGAATCCAATAGAGGTGTGTTTTGGAAGCTCTCGTCAAGAAATCCCAATGGACTCTGATATGAACATTTGAAATTTGCCCTGTTCTGACTTTTTCTTGGTTCCCTGTCTAGAACTTGTAATGCTAACTACTCTTGCCTTTACTTCTCCTTCACATCCCCTATTCACCAGTCAAGGACTTTCTTTTATCTCTACAAATAAGAGTTATGCAATTTGGGAGTCTTTTTTTTTCTGTCTTTTTGAAGCAGGGACTCCCTGTAGCCCCAGCTGTCCTGGAACTCACTATGTAGACCAGGCTCACCTTGAACTCACAGAGATCCACCTGCCTTTGCCTCCCAAGTGCTGGGACTACAGGCCTGTACCACCACACCTGGCTAATTTGGGAGTCTTTTAGATAGACCCACTGAAGAGGTACCCCAATTGCTTCACCCTGCATCCCTGCTCAGCATGGAAGAAGCCAGAGTGGTCTGTGTCCAGATTCCCTATCTGCAAGTTGGGTAACCTCTTCAGAGGATGGTATGATAAGAATAGGAGGTAGGAATTGGCTAGGCAGTTAGGGTAAAAAGACCCCAAAGAAAAGTAGACAGTTTCTTGGCTAAAAGTGAAAATGTCCTTGGGCATCTTAGCAACATACTCCATTCCTAAGACCAAAAATGTCAAATGTATTTGGGAGCTCATATCTAATCCTTAAAAGATTTTATGGTTACCTCTTCAGAGGGGGAATATTAGAGTAGCAAAAAGTCCCACAAAAAAAAGAAAAGAAAAAAGAGTACATGAAGTTATCAGAAAAATGTGATGGGGAGATATGCGAGGAGCTGGAGGGGAGGGAGTGGGCATGGATTTGATCAAAATACCTTATACGCATGTATGAAATTCTCAATAAATTATTATTTTTTGTGTTTTTGAGACAGGGTCTCCCTGTAGCCCCTGCTGTCCTGGAACTCACTATGTGGACCAGACTGGCCTTGAACTTACAGAGATCTGCCTGCCTCTGCCTCCCGAGTGCTGTGATTAAAGGCATGCACCAACCACCACACCTGGCCTTCAATAAATTATTTTTAAAATTTCTTTCCAAAACCAATAAAAGAGAAAAATTAGAAAAGAATAAGTCGTTATTTGAAGATGTTACAATTACATATGTATAGAATACAAATACATATACAGTTAATTATAATAAAGAAGTTAGTTATTTTGCTGGGTATAAGATCAATACAAAAAGTAAAAAAGATTGTGGTAGCATACACCTTCAATCCCTGTACTCAGGAGGCTGAGGTAGGAGGATCCCAAGTTCAAAGCCAGCTTGGGCTATGTACCAAGCTGAGGCCAGCCTATGCTACATTGTGGGAGTTTGCCTCAAAAAAAAGATAAATGAACAAAAATTTTAAAAGTAGACAATGACCAGTATGGGTGAGAATGTGGAAAAACTGGAGCCCTTATGTATTGCTGGTAAATTTGCACAGGACTGGGGAAAACAGTTTGGTAATTCTTCAAAATGAAAAATACAGGATTACATATATACTATATTAGGCAGCCAGCATTTCTACATTTAGGCACAAAGGGAAATGCACATGTGAAAACCTACATTTCAGCTAGGCATGGCAACACACACCTGTGGTCCCAGCACTCAGGAGGCTGAGGCTAGTGGATCGCTTGCACTCAAGAATTTGAGACTAGCCTCAGCAACATAGTGAGAATCCATATTTTTTATAAAAAGAAAATACAGGGCTAGAGAGATGGCTCAGTGGTTAAAAACACTTGCTCTTCTTTCAGAGGACCTGGGTTTGATTCCCAGCACCCAGATGGAGGCTAACAACTGTCTGTAACTCCAGTTCTAGGGGATCTGATATCCTCTTCTGGCTACTGTGTGCATTGCACACATGTGGTGTATTTACATACATACAGGGAAAATAATTTAAAAAATAATAAAAGAAAATAGAAAAAGAAATAAAAAGTAAAGAGAATACACATCCTCACAAACACTTGAGTGTTCATTCAAGCATTATTCATAATGGTCAATTTAATTATGGATTCAAAATTAAAATCAGTTTTTAGAAGAAAACACAGGAAGAAACCATGATATTGTGTTATTAGTTTAGGCAGTGCCTTTTTAAACAGACACAAGGAAACCTAACCACAGAGAAATTGATAAGTGACTCAAAATTTGTAAGAAAACACAAAGCATAATAGTCAGGGCAATATTAAAGTAGTAGAAAGCTGGATAGTTTACCTTACCAGATACCAAAGCTTACTGTAAAGTAACAGAAACTAAAGCATATGGTATTAGTGCAAGGAAGGACAGGCAGACAAGTGAAACAATAAAGAGTCCAGAAAAATATTTGCATTTATATGGTGACTTGATTTTTGACAAAGGTGCCACTTCGATTCATTGAAGGAAAGAATAGTCTTTTCTTTAAAATATTTTATTTATTATTTTTATCTTATATGTATGAGTATATTACCTGCATGTAGGTAAGTGCACCCGTGTCATGCAATGCCCATGGAGGACACAAGAGGCTGTCAGATCCCCTGGAACTGGAGTTATGGGCAATTGGTACCTGCCATGTGGGTGCTGGGATTCAAACCCGGGTCTTCTGCAAGAAAAACCAGTGTTCTTAACCACTGAGCCATCTCTCCAGCCCCAAGAATAGTCTTTTCAATAAATGTTATTGGCTTAAGTAGACATTCATATTGAAAAACAAACATTGTCCCTACATGTCAACATATACAGAAAGTTCAGTATAGATCACAGACTTAAATTTGAAAGCTAAAACAATAAATATATTAGAGGAAAACATGCAGAGTATCTTTACGATATTTGATTTGGCAAAGATTTCCTACATAGCACACAAAAACACTAATCTTAAATCTATCCTTCTGTAAAAAACATGTGAGGTATTTGGTTATAGAACTAGCCATGGAGCTAGAGAGAAGGCTCAGTGGTTAATATCATGTGCTGCTCTTTCAGAAGCCTTGATTTAGTTCCCAGAACCACATTGAGTGGTTTGTAACTGCTTGTAACTCCTGCTCCCAGAGATCTGACACTATCTTTGGCCCCCTTCAGGCACATGCATTCACATACACATACCCCCCCCAAATTAAAACAAAGACAAAAACAAAACCAGTACTAGCCCTGCTTCCAAAAATCATCCAATCCAAAAAGAAAGCCTCGTTTCCTTAAACTCTCCTCTCCAAAATTGCCAACACAAACCAATTAGTTAAATAATTTTTTTCTAATGTCCTCTTACTGGGAGTGTGTTTTCCTCACTGTAATGAATAATAAAGCAAAATTTGTTCTGTTATAGAGTGTTTTTGGTCTTTTCCAGGAAAGCATTAACATCAAGCATATATGAACAGGGGCTGGACAAATGGTTCAGTGGTTAATACTGGCTGCTCTTCCAGAAGACCCAGGTTCGAGGAATAGAGCTGAATAAGACATAATTCCCTGTGGAGTTTACCAGCTAATGGGAGAAGCAGTACAAATGACTCCAAAACAGCGTGAAAGCACTCCGATAGAGGAATATGCAAGCCGAGATGGATCCTGTTCAGAGGACCGAGCCATTGACTCTGCCTAGAAGAGACTGATCTTTCCTGGGAGCGGGTTGAGTACACTTCATAACAATGAATTCTCCCTGGGGGAACCACAGCATCATGATATATGTGGCACCTTATATACTTGATACTGCTGGACATTGATGTCCCAAATACTGTACTGAGCGCTTTCCCCAAACACTCACTTAAAATACAGGGTGTTGGAGCTTGGAGAGATAGCTCAGTTATTAAGAGCACTTGCTGCTCTTGCAGAGGATCTTCCAGAAGACCCAGGTTCAGCTCCCAGCACCCACATGGCAGCTAACAACTGTTTGTAGCTCCAGTTCCAGGGGATCTGTCCTCCACAGGCATTGTATACACATGGTGACTTACATATATGTAGGCAAAATACTCATACACATAAAATAAAAAATAAATAATTTAAAAAGAATGTATAGCTACTGCTAATCAATAAGATAAATTTTTAAATAGCTGGTTTTGAATGAGAACTTCATTAAAAAATATAATAAAATGACCAAAAAGAATAATGAGAAGTACTAACCATCATTAGTAATAGCAGAAGTACAAACTTAATACAGAAGATATCACCAGACTCATACCTTAATAAAATTAAACACTTGAAACACACAGCATGATGAATCTCTAGGGCACATAAAATAAATTCTACATTATTTCATTTATAAAGAGTTCAAAAAAAGGTAAAATTTATCTTTGGTGATAGAGATCAGAGAGTGTTTACATTTAAGGGTCTACTGCCTGAGAGAGGACTTGGTAGTCTTTTTGATATTGGAAATTTTTAAGAAAAGATTTATTTTTATTTTATGTGTCTGAGTGTTTGCATGTATGCATGCATGGTACCTGTATAGGCAAGGTACCAAGAGGGTGTCAGAGCCCCTGGAACTGGAATAATAGCTGGAGTAATATAATAGCACCATGTGGGTTCTGGGAACTGAATCTCATTCCTCTGCAAGAGTAGGTGGTGCTCTTAAACTCTGAGCCACCTCTCCAATCCAGGAAATATTTTATACATTGATAGGGATGCTTCTTACACTGAGGTATGCATGTGTAAAATCCATTTGGCTACATGTTTAGTATATTTATTTTTACTGGATATAATTTAAATTTCTTCTTTTTGGGGGGGTGTTTTTGAGATAGGGTTTCACTATGTATCTGAGGCCGATCTGGAACTCACTATGTAGCCCAGGCTGGCTTCAAAATCATGGCAAGCTCCTTGCCTCAGCTTGCAAAATGTTGGGATTATAGGAGTAAGCCACTATGCCTGACTATATTTCATTTTTTTACATAACAGAAAAAGGAATGCATGCTCACATAAATAGCAGAAAAACTACAGAATAGCAAATATGTAGATCTTCAAAACAATTAAAAAGGACACACTCAAGTAGGCTGACAGCTGACTTTAATAGGCAAAACTGAAAGGTAGAAGCCTAGAGAGTAATATTGCTTTAATCAGTCCAAACTGTTCACATTTTAGTACATCAAATCATAGTATTTTCCACAAACAGTTGAACTTGTATTAACTGTTGTGACATAGAAGCTACTATATACTCCTCTGCACATGTTAAAATCACAAAACTTACAGAACCAATGCCTACAGATGAAGGAGAATATCCAGGAAATAAGAATGGAATTTCATGTAAGTATTGCATTATTCATGTTCTGGTGGTACATAGTACAATATTGTGAAAAGCAAGAGATAGGAATAGTTTTATAAATGGAAAATTCTCAAAAAAAAACAATTTTTAAGGTTTGTTTTTATTTTATGTGTATAAGTGTTTTGTCTATATGTATGTGCATCTGATATGTGTGTAGTGCCTGTGAAGGCCAGAAGAGTGTGACACAGACACAATGTGGGTGCTGGGAATTGAACCCAGGTCCTCTACAAGAGTGTCACATGCTCCTAATGGCTGAGCCATCCCTCCAGCCCCAAGAAGAACTCTTAACAGTGAGGTTAAAATATCTTTGCAGAAAATGAAAGACAAAATACACCACATTAGCCATTATTAAAGGAGTACATTTAAAAGATAATACTTCTGGGTCCAGGCCTGGTGGTACATACCTTTAATCCCAGCACTCTGGAGGCAGAGGCAGGCAGATCTCTGTGAGATTAAGGCCAACCTGGTCTACATATCGAGTTCTAGGCCAGCTGGGACTATAGGGAGATCCTGTCTCAAAAAGCTAATATATACAGGGCTGGAGAGATGACTCTGAGGTTGAGCACTGGCTGCTCTTGCAGGAGATCTGGGTTTGAATCCCAGCACCCACATGGTGGCTAACAACAGTTCATAACTCCAGTTCCATGGGATCCAACGCCCTCTTCTGGCCTCTGGGGCACGGTACAGCAAATGTGCACTTACATTCAGGCATAACACTCATATACATAAAAAAATAAATTAAAATTTAAAAACTAATAAATATTTCAGAAGAAAAATTATATAGTAAAAAATACCTGGAATAAAAGAAAGGATAATATGGAGAGAAAGCAGTAAATATGTGGCCAAATCCAAACAAATATCATTACAAATAGCAAATTTCAATATTAAAAAAAGCACACTTAAGAGACCTTAGCAAAAAGTCTGAGAGTACCTGAACTGGCCTCCATCTTGTATAGGGGATGAGCTCTCAGCAGACTGCCTGAGAGTGCCTGATCTGGCTGCTGCCTGGTATGGGGCTGAGAACTCAGTAGACCACCTGAGAGCACCTAAAACCAGCCTCCACATGATGGTGAGCTTCACAAAGCTTCTCACCATACCCAATCCCCAAATTGGGATTATGTAAGGCCCCTCCCATGGGCCCAGGGCAGACTTTTGCCCTATGGGAGGGTAAAGTTGAGACCTTATCAGCAGCCTAAGAGTACCTAATCTGGCCTTTGCCTGGTATAGGGGTTGAGACCTCAGCAGAATGCCTGAGAGCACCTGATCTGGCCTCCATCTGGTGTAGGAGCTGAGATCTCTGCAAAGAACCTGAGAGTGACTGATATGGCCTCTGCCTGGTGTTTAGGCTGAGAACTCAGGCTGCCTAAGAGTGCCATAATCAGGCCTCCCCTTAGGGAACTTCCCAAATTGTGCTGTGAGTACCTGAAAATAGGGGTCCAAATGTTAGAGGGAAGCCTGAGTGTACCTGACTGGAGCCTGACTTGATCTTCTGTTGGAGCTCCTGAGTAGCTGATCTGAAGCCATCGGTTCCCTCCAAAATAAAATCTGAGAGAGCCTGAAAACCAGACCAACCAGCTTTAAATAACAAATAAGAAAACAACTAAGGCATACAAATAATACAAACAGAAGCAAACTTCAAATCAACAAAAGAAGGCCTGATATTCATACCAGAATCACAAACAACAAAAGAAATTCACATGCCAAAATCACAATGAAAAAATAATAAAATGGAAAGCCAAAACACTACGCTCCCACCAAACTCCACCAGTCCTATAGAAGAGTTCTACAAGGAGAACCCCCAGAGATAACCCAGAACACTGAATTGAAAAGAACAATGATAAACACAATCAAGGAATTCAACGAATTTAAAGAACACATGAACAAACAAATCAAAGAACTAAAAGAAGATAGGAATAAACTTCTGAATGAATTCACAAAAGAGATAGAAACATTGAAGAAAGCTCAGACTGAAATGAAGAAGGAAATGAAAAAGTCAATAAGCCAACTTGAAACAACAGGGGAAAGCCTCACTGCTAGAATAAATGAAATGGAAAACAGAATATTAGCACTGGAGGATAAAGTTAAAGAATTGATCTGCTCAAGCAAAGAGTATGAAAAAAATTTAAAAACACATGAATGGAATATACAGGAGATATGGGACTCCATGAAAAGACCAAATCTACAAATCATAGGCATAGAGGAAGGAGAAGAATTTCAGGTTAATGGTATGGACCAGATCGTAAACAGGATCGTAGAAGAGAATATCCCCAAATTAAGGAAAGACATTCTCATACAAATATAAAAAGCACATAGAACACCAAGTAGATAGCACCAGAAAAGAAACTCCTCACGGCATATCATAGTAAAAACACTAAATGTACAGAACAAAGAGAATACTGAAAGTAGCAAAAGAAAAACAAGAAGTCACCTATAAAGGAAAGCTCATCAGAATTACAGCTGACTTATCAATGCAGACTATGAAAGCTAGAAGAGTCTCAACCAAGGTATTTACAGTTCAAAATGACCATAGATGCCAGTGCAGAATACTTTACCCAGCAAAAATGTCTATTATAGTTGAGGGGGAAAGAAAAATCTTCCATGACAAATAGCCTGAAAGAATACATGTCCACAAAACCAGCCCTTCAAAGAATAGTTGAAGAATCACAAAGAATGGAGATAGTAACAACTGCACCCCAGGGGCAACAAAAGAAACTAAATAAAGGTATAATTGCAGAAACACAAAATTAGACAAAGATTCAAACAGTAATCAAAATGATTACACATTATTAATTAACCAATACATATCTTTCAATAACAACTTTAAATATCAATGGACTGAATGCCCCAGTTAAAAGACACAGGCTGGCTGAATGGATTAAGAAACAAAATCCATCTTTTTGTTGTCTGCATGAAACCCATCTCACCTTCAGGACAGGTACTACCTTAAGGTGAAAGGATAGAAAAGAATATTCTAAGCAAATGGAACTAAGAAACAAGCAGGGGTTGCAAGTCTAATATTTGACAAAATAGACTAAAACAAAATCTAATCAGAAGAGATAAGGAGGGTCACTTCATTTCGATCAAAGGTACAATTCACCAAGAAGATATTACAATCCTGAACATATATGCACCAAACTCTGTTGCACCAAAATTCATAAAAACAACACTATAGATTAATCACAACTCAGTAATAGTGGGGACTTCAATACCACACTGTCTCCATTAGACAGGTCAAATGGACAAAGAATAAACAGAGAGATGTCTAAATTAAATGATGCCATACATCAAACGGACCTAACAGACATCTTTCAAATATTCCACCCAAAGCATGAAAGAATACACTATCTATTCAGGACCCCACGGAACTTTTTCAAAAATTGACTACATACTGGGGCACAAAACAAACCTCAAGAAATACAAAAAAATTGAAATAATTCCATCCATTCTATCAGACCACAATGCAATAAACCTCAAAATCAACACTGAACAAAGCCCTAGTCACTACACAAACTCATGAAAATTAACAACACACTCCTAAATGATGAGCGGGTAAAAGAATAAATTAAGAAAAAATAAAATAATTCCTGGAATTCAATGAAAAGGACAACACAACACAACAAATCCTCCAGGACGCTTTAACAGCAGTCCTAAGAGGGACGTTTATAGCTCTAAGTGCCTACATTAAAAAATAAGAGCGCATATAAATGACTTAATATTGCAACTCAAGACTCTGGAAGGCAAGAACAAATGAAACCCAAACCCAGCAGAAGAGAAGAAATAACCAAAATCAAAGAAGAAATTAATGAAATAGAAACAAAGGAAACAAAACAAAGAATCAATGAATCTAAGAGCTGGATCTTTGAAAAGCTAAACAAGATAGACCCTTAGCTCAGTTAACCAAAAGTTAGAAAGAGCACTTCCAAATCAACAAAATCAGAGAAGAAAGGGAAAACATTACAACAGACACCCAAAAGATCCACAACATTATATTTTAAAGTATTTTAATACTTTAAAAAAACTATGCTCCATTAACTTTGAAAACCCTAAAAGAAATGGATGGATATCTAAAGGCATGGGAGCCACCAAAACTAAACCAAGAAGAGATTAACAGCTTAAACATACCCATATCACAAAAAGAAATTGAAACAGTATTACAAAGCCTCCTGACTAAAAAAACCCCAAGGCCTAGAAGGATTTACAGGAGAATTATACCAGACATTTAAAGAAGACCTCCAACCAATACTGCTTAAATTATTCAAAATCATAGAAACAGAGAACTCCCAAATTCCTTCTTTGAAGCCAGCATCATTCTAATACCCCAAAACAGATAAAGACACAACCAAAAAAAAGAGAAAACTATAGACCCATATCCTTAATGATCATAAATGAAAAAATTCTCAATAAAATACTTGCCAACCATATACATATATGTATGTGCATATACATACATACATACATACATACATCAAAAAGATCACTCACCATGATCAAGTAGGCTTTATTCCAGAGATGTATGGATGGTTCAATATACACAAGTCAATAAATGTCATTAATCATTTAAATGGATTCAAAGACAAAAACCACATTGTCATCTCAAAAGATGCAGAAAAGTTTTTTGACAAAATTCAGCTTCCATTCATAATAAAAGTTTTAAAGGGAATTGGACTAGAGGGAACATAGCTCAACATAATTAAAGCTATATACAACAAACCCACAGCCAACATCATTCTAAATGGAGGAAGAAGCATTCCCACTAAAATCAGGAACCAGACAAGGCTGCCCACTATTTCCACTCCTTTTCAATGTAGTGCTTGAAACTCTTGCTAGAGCAATAGGACAAGAGAAGGAAATTAAAGGAGTACTAATTGGAAAGGAAGATGTCAAATTATCCCTTTTCACAGATGATATGATATTATACCTAAGAGATCCAAAATTTCCACCAGAAAACTCCTAGAAATGATGAACTCTTTTAGTAAAGTGGCAGGTTACAAGATTAATCTACAAAAATCAGTAGCCTTCTTATATACCAATAACAAGGAATTGGAGAAAGAGTACAGGGAAACCCTCCTATTCATAATAGCTACAAAAATAAAATAAAATACCTTGGAATAAACCCTACCAAAGTCATCAAAGATGTCTACAATGAAATTTTTAAATCTTTAAAGAAAGAGATTGAGGAAGACACCAGAAAATGGAAGGACTTACTGTGCTCAGGGTTTGGTAGAATTAACATTGTGAAAACAACAATCCTAAGGGAAACAGGGCAATGCTCCCATTCACAGTTGCTGCAAAAAAATAAAATATCTTGGAATAAATCTGACCAAAGACACCAAAGATTTCTACAATGACAACTTTAAATCATTAAAGAATCTGACTGAGGAAGACACCAGGACCTCTCATGTTCATGGACTGGAAGAATTAATACTGTGAAAATGACCATCCTACCAAAAGCAACATATAGATTCAATGCAATCCCAATAAAAATCTCCATGAACTATTTTACAGAATTAGAAAAAATCCTTAAATTCGTATGGAAGCACAAAATACCCTAGATAGCCAAAGCAACAAAGAGCAACGCTGGGGGGATTACTATACCAGATCTCAAAGAATACTACAGAGCTATAGTCATAAAACAGCATGGTACTGGCACAAAAATAGACCCGTAGATCAATAGGACACAATAGAAGACCCAAACATGAGTACATGTAATTTCAGCCACCTTATATTTGACAACAGTGCCAAGAACACACAATGGAGGGACAGCATCTTCAACAAATGGTGCTGGCAAAATTGGATCTCTACCTGTAGAAGAATGAAACTAGATCCTTATCTTTCACCTTGTACAAAATTCAACTCCAAATGGATCAAAGACTTCAAGGTGAAACTCAAAACTCTGCAATTGTCAGAAGAAAACACTGACAGTAACCTACAAGATACAGGTGTAGGAAAGGATTTTCTAAATCGGACATCAGTTGCTCAGGAATTAAGGTCAACAATCAACAAGTGGGACCTCATTAAACTATAAAGCTTCTGTACACCAATAGAAACAATCAAGAAAGTGAAGAGAAAACACACAGAGTGGGAAAAAATTCTTCACCAGTAACACATCTGACAGAGGTTTAACATTCAGAATTTATAAAGAACTCAAAAAACAAAGAAGCAGGAAAGCAAATGACCTAAATAAAAGATGGGCTAAAAAACTAAACAGTGTTTTCAAAGGAAGAAATAAAGATGTCTACGAAACATCTTAAAAATTGTTCAACATCATTAGTAATTAGGGAAATGCAAATTACAATGACCTTAACGTTTCACCCTACCTAGTCAAGAGAAAAAATGATATGAAATGCTGGCGAGGATGCTAGTGGGATTGCAAACCCTATCCTAGGGGATTGTACAACCCCTATGGAAACCAGTGTGGAGAACTCTTAAAAAAACTAAAAGTGAGCTGGGCATGGTGGCCCACACCTTTAATCCCAGCACTCAGGAGGCAGAGGCAAGCAGATTGTTGTGAGTTCAAGGCCAGCCTGGTCTACATAGTGAGTTCAGGTCAGCTGGGACTACAGTGAGATCCTGTCTCAAAAAGACAAAAAAAAACTGAAAATGAACCTAACATATGACCCAGTTATACCACTCCTTTTCACATACCCAAAGGACTCATCCTATTGTAGAGACACTTTATTGCTGCTCTTTTCACAATAGCTATGAGATGGAAGCAACCTAAGTGCCCCTCAACTGACCAATGGTTAATGAAAATGTGGGACATTTGTTCTATTCAGCAGTAAAGAAAGATAAAATAATAAAATTTGCATGTAAGTGGATGGATTTAGAAACTGTTGTACAAAGTGATGTAACACACTCAGAAAAACAAACAACGTATGTTCTCCCCCATTTGTCAATCCAAGCACCAAATCCTTATAAGTGAGTGCATATACTGATGTAACTGTAGGACAGAGGAACATGGAAGAGACCAGGGAGGCAAAAGGAAAGAAGGAACCTGAGAGAGAAGGATAGTAGGAGAAAGGTGTTACTAAGGGAGACATATGTAAAAAGGGGGTAGTTAAAGGGGAGGGGGGAAGGAGGGCTATACAAAAACTATGGGAATAAAGAGGGGGAAATTCTCCAGATACAGAGTGAAAACAACAACAACAACAACAACAACAACAACAACAAAAAAAAAAAAAAAACCTTAAGCACTGAAGGAACCCTATCGGGATGGAAGAAAGCCCTTCCAGAAGCAATACAGTTGTTAAATGAAAATCCTAGCGCTAGAGGTGGGTTGCCCCCCATGCGCTGTTGGCCTGAGGCACCCTAGAGGTTCCCTAAACAATAAAGGCCGTTTCCAATAATGTTGGTTGTACACCAGAAGTAGATGGGAAAACCCTATTGCTGAAGACACTGCATGATGTGAGTGCAGGACAAGGACAAATAAAGCCTGGACTAAGCTGGAAACTTCCTGCCACTGGATGGGTGGCTTTCATGGTGCCAGAAGGCAATATGCTGATGGCTGGGGGAGAATCATCCCCTATAATTCTGCTCAACAACAGACTTGTGTGGTGCAGTATCATTATGCCAAACAAGATGGTCCTGCTGGTGCAACAGTGGCACATCTAGTGTATATAAAACCAGCAAATTTTTGATTGGATATAATGCCTGTTCCTAGGGGTAGAACACACATCTGGACTGTAGACCAGGCCAACCCCCTTGTGTCAAGGGAGACTATAGGTCCCAGGGGGAAGCCACTGCAATTGTTTTGTGAGATGAATGTGATTCATGTGCTAAAGTACAGTCCAAGCATTTGTGTTTGCACCCATAGGTTAAGTTATTATAGCAGTTCAGATGTTCTTGCTTCTTGCTGTTTGTGTTTTTATAGTAGATGGAATCCCACTGAAATGGGCCAACAGCCCATGGAAATCTGACAATGAAGAGATTCAAAAGTTCAGTGCCTTGCCACAATACGAGGATCATCCCACATTTACCACCCCCTCTAAGGCTCAGGAACTTTTGCATAAGAGGATGGCAGAAAGAATGTAAGAGCCAGAGGAAGGGGTGGAGTGTTATCTGGAAGTGTCATCCGGCCACCATGCCAGCAAGGTATAGTCATACCTCCTTCCCAAGTTCATCAAGGAGTCGATGGGGAGTCAGTTACCCCTCCCACCCAATCACTTGATCTTAGCTGCATTTGGGGGAGGGGCTAAGGATATATAAGCCAAGAATGCCATGAAGCACCTCTCTCGCCATTTTGTACAGCTGTCAGGAAGTCACAGGATCTATACTTGAGTGTGGACTTTCCAGAGCAGCCGTAAATGGGAGGGGGCACCCACTCTTCTGTAAATAAACCCCCACCCTATGCTCTGTTAGCAAGCCCAATAAACTAAGATTTTCAAAAAAAAATCTTAATGTAGTGTAAGACTGGAAACAAACAAAAGAATGATTTTTGTAACCAGTGAAAACTGCAAAGCAATGTGAAGCCCACCCCATATGCACAGGGGCATGTGCAAGTACAACCTCTTGCAGCCTCCAAGTCTTACAGCTCTTTGGAGATAAATTTCTCCTAGAGCAGAGGCTGTCTTCCCACAGAAAAATGTCTAATCACTGTACAGCCACATAGTCTCCACTGCAGGTCAGAGAATTCATCCTGGCCAAACAATCCCAAGGGAAAAGATCTGTGACAAATATGACAATAATGCAACAGTGAGCACATCACAGTTCTACCAAATCCTGGGCAATATATATCTTGAACATTTTCTTGGAACATTACACTTTACTGAAAGTCAAAATATAGAAATATTTTATGAAGATTGCATTCAGTGAAAACAAAATGATTGTGCTATGTATCTTTGAATGAGTGATGGCCAAAATTAGACTGTAAATGTAATACTTTCTGAAAATTAATTAGAAACATTAATTGACTCTAGAAGAGCCACATGACTCAGAATTTTCCTTAATAAGAACAAAATGTGGAGGAGATAGTTCTGAAAAGAAAAATGAATACAAGTCTAGAATAAGTGGTGTTTTCTGATTTACTAAGTTATTTATTATTACCCACTGGAATCTATCTCTGTGCCATGGGCAAATCCTTTCATGAATCTGAGAAGGTTCTATGAACGAGGGAGTCCCTACAGATGACTTTGCCTTCTTTTGGGCCAATTTCAACTACAAAGGCAACTAGATTTTCTTGGGTATTTTTCATATTGAAGTTGGGTGTACCAGAGTTTGGTGAATATATGTTCATGACTGTAATATATTTTTGGTCAATTGTTCCTTTGATCAGAATGAAGTGGCCCTCTTTATCTCTTCTGATTAGTTTTAGTTTGAAGTCTATTTGGTCAGATATTAGAATTGCAAATTCTGCTTTTTTTCTGAATACCATTTGCTTGGAATATTTTTTTTTCTTTTCACCTTAAGGTACTGCTTGTCCTTGAAAATGAGATGGGTTTCTTTCAGGCAACAGAAAGATGGGTTTTGTTTCTTAATCCATTCAACTAGTCTGTGTCTTTTGACTGGGGAGTTCAGTCCACCGATATTTAAAGTTATTAATGAAAGATGTGTATTGATTCCTTTCGGTTTGATTTCTGTTTGCATTCTTGGTTTGGTGTAACTGTGTGTTTCCACAGTTATACCTTCATTGAGTTTCTTTCCATTACCCCCTTGGGTACAGTCGTTCCTTTCTTCAGCTCTTTGTGTTGCTTCAAGAACTCTCTGAAGGGCTGGTTTGATGGCCATGTATTCTTTCAGCCTATTTATGTCATGGAAGATTTTTCTTTCCCTTTTGACTATAATAGACATTTTGGCTGGTTAAAGTAATCTGGGTTGGCATCTGTGGTCATTTAGAACTGGGAATACACTTTGGTCCAGGCTCTTCTGGCTTTCATAGTTTGCACTGAAAATCAGCTGCCATTCTGATGGGTTTTCCTTTATATGTGGCTTCTTTTTTTTTCTTTTGCAGCTTTCAGTATTCTCTCTTCTCTATGTTTAGATTGATAATTAGGCTGCTGCATATTATCTTACAGATGTTCAAATGTTCACATAAGAGAGCTCGTTTTAAACCACTCTGATTACAGAACCGTCTGGTTTTGATGAAAATAGATTTGTAAGGAGAGATTTATGCAGCAATGCTGCCTCTGTCTGAGGTCTCTGAGTCTTTCCATTATGAATTCACTTTATACATAATAGGGCAGGGAGAAAATACACACACACTGCATATTTTATAGGTATAACTGCAAAAGTGTGCAAGGATGAGGATGAGAATTAATATTGACATAAATTCTTCTATAGATTTTTTTTCTCAAGATGGAGTTTGATTAGAATTAAACAAATTTTCCTTCTAACTACTCCTTAATTTTCTAAGATGGAGGTTCATTCAAACCAGTTTAATTCCTATAATGCAATAAAATAAAATAATTTATAATTCTATAATGCTTCATCATGAAGGCTTCCTAGCACATAAGATGTAGCTACATCAAACCCAAATAATATAGTTGGCTTTCCTCTGGCTGCTTTAGCTGAGAATTTGGCTAAAAATGTCTCCAAAACACACTAAGTTTTGTGAAAATTATCTCTACTCCTTAGGTCCTTAGGCTTCCTATTTCTTCTATACACTCAGGCATATGAATTCTTACACACTGACTCTCAGTAGTAGGATCATGAACTTCCAGCACTGCTAATGAATATTCCGCTTTTTAGTGACTGAAATCTTACTAATTTTGCAAATGATCATTATCAACAGTAAAAATGAAAACTCACCTGCAACACAGATTAAAAGATTTTAAACTTATTGATATAAAATCTTTTGTGAATTTGATAAAACCTTTGCTGAAATAAATAACTGCTCAGTTTTTCAAAGAAAAAAGCACTCTTAAAGTAATAACATTTACATTTGAAGGTGGCTACTTACAATAAAAGAGTCAACGTTCCTTCTGTTACTTCATTGCTTTCTTCTACTACTTACAAAGTTATAGGCTGAGGAGGTGGCACAGTGGTTAAGAATGTTTGCTGTATTCCAGAGGACTGGAGTTTGTGTCCTAGCACCCAAGTCAGGTTGCTCACAATTACCTCTAACTCCAACTTCAGGGAATCTGATGCCTTCTTCTGTTCTCTGAGGTTACCAACACTCATGTGCCCTCCCCCCTAAACACACAGAAAAAGAGACACATACACACACAAAAATGAAATAAATCTTTTAAAAAGTTATAAGTATTGTATTTTTGATAGCTGTTCTGAAGTTAACATGTACAGTTAATATATAAAGCTTATCAATATGAAATTAGAATGATATAACTGTCAAAAAGTTAGACTCTGAAAATACCACATACAAGGAGGAAGTGCTACTTATTAACAAGAGTGTAAATTAAGTTATTTAGGAAAACATGTATGCAGTGATTTTAGCCTGGATTTCCCGTATGTTGATTCTGACAAAGAATTAAGGTGCAGGTGATATATTGAGAAATAGTATAAATGCCTTTAATCCAAGTACCCTGGAGGCAGGGGCAGGCAGATCTCTGTGAGGTCAAGGCCAACCTAGTATACACAGTGAGTTCTAGGCCAGGTGGGACTACAGGGAGATCCTGAGACTCAATAATAATAATAATAATAATAATAATAATAGTAATAATAATAGTACTAAAAGAAATAATATAAGTAAAACTGTAGTAACGGGAAATTAGGAAAGCAAAACAGAAAAAGGAAGAAAACTGAGCAGTATTTTTGTACCAATCAAGGTTTATTGAGGATTACGTTGTCACAATCCGCTAGTGGGACTCTACAGACAATGCAGCCCACACTGTGGAGTTGTACTCATCAAATTCAAAGGAAAAATGGGGTGTTTATATTTACATATCTACCAGTCATCAGTTAATGGCTGCTGGCTGGAGAACTTTAATTCCCAGATACTCACTCTTCATGATTATAGACAAGATTCCACAATCCTGTGACAAAGCCATAGATTCTGGCTATTAGGAGAAAAAGCGCAAGGGAAGTTGATGAGCACAAAAATGGTCAAGAATTCCAAGGTGCTAAAGATTAAATACCAACTATACCTACTTCAATACGCATTAGTTTTAATAGTTTTAGTGCTATGAACAATATGACAGTTAGACCCTGCCCCTCCAGCCCCACTTACATTGATCAGCACTAAGAATGTATCTGCTTAAAATACCTGGAGTATATTCTCTTGTTTGCAAGTATCTATTTCTCTATCTGTTCTTGCATGAAAGAGTAGGCATGAATATGGTCCCCATCTTGGAATGATAATGAGGCAAGGTCATGTACATGAAGTACATTTAATATTATACATATTATGATCTCGACATACATAAGCCAAGCTGAGCATGGTGGCACATGCCTGTAATCCCAGCATTTGGGAAGCTGAGGCAGGAGAACTGCTGCAAGTTTGAAGCCAGTCTGGGCCATCTAGTGAGTTCAAGGCCGGCCTGTGATATATAAAAATCTCTGTCTAAAAAAAAGTAAAAAGACAAAGATGGATACGCTTATTTTTACTTTTAACATTTCTCAGAATTTTTATTTTATATTAATATAATAAAATGCAAAACTATGCAAATTATTACTATTTAGATATTACTGAAGAACACCAACATACACAAACCTCTGAGAATACCTAATTGTTCCCACAGAAGAAATTCAGAGTGGCATTACTCAATTGGTGTATTTGAATATTTTCAAGGCTCTTGATAGGTGCTTAGCTGCTCTAGAAGGTTCCCCCAGTTCTCACATTTGTCAGAATAAAAATTGTCCACTTCACTATACTGTCACCTGCACTGTGAGTTACTATCACCATTAAATCAATAGCAAGTGTCTCCTTGTTTTATTTTGTACATCTCTGATTCTTACATAAGTATGGTAACTAGATAAATTTGCTTACTTTTCTACAAGTTTTGATTCATTTCTTTTTCTTAATGTCTATTCATCTTAGACTAATCTAGAATTCATTATGTAACCGAAGCTGGTCTTGAACATATAATCCTCCTGCTTCCACCTCCTGAGTCCTATGATTACAAGAATGAACCACCATGACTGGCCACCCCATTTTCATGTATTATATACTAACATGTTTTGCCAGATACAGTGGTGCCTATCTATAACCCCATCTATTCAGGAGCTGAGGCAGGAAAATCATTTGAGCCCACAAGTTTGAGACCACCCTGGACAATATATAGCAAGGTGGCATCTCATAATACAAAACAAAACCACCACCTACCAAATAAAAGATATTAACATGTTCTAGTTTTTGTAGAATGGCCAGGGCTGGCTCTCATGTTCTAGGTACCCGGAAAGTTCTTTGTTCCTCATTTTATAGCTGTAACTGACAAATTATCATATAAAATTGTATAGATTCTGATTCATCAAATAATGGTCACAAAAGATTCAAGGTCAGTGTGAGGTCCCAGGCTGCCCAGGATTGTCCTCTTCATTCATTATGTTGTCTAAAATCTGTTAAAACTGAGGATAAATGTAGAATACTCATTAAATACACTTGAGAGATGACTGAATGGTTAGTCAGAGGACTCTGGATGCAAACAGAAGGTGCTATTTCCACTTAAGAAATGACAATACAGGCAAATGTAATAATGATTATTACAGCCAGAGTATTACTCAGCTATGATTTCCAAGATAGGCTATCTCTGTGTGACTCTGAAGGTAGAGGAGACCAAGTAGTGGAGCCATTGGTAAGATTATAGACAACAATTCACACTGAAAGTAAATTTGTTCTCTTTTATAAATACAATCTGAAGAGAAACCAGAGTATAAATTGGTTTTTGGAAGACAGGGTCTCACTGTGCAACCCTAGCTGACCTAGAATTCAGTATGTAGCTCCAGCTGGCACTGAAGCCTCTTTCCTCTTGCACCAACCTCCTAAGTGCTGGGATTATCAGCATGTACCACCAAACCAGGCTCAGGTTGAAAGGATATATTCTCTACACAACCACGCCAGAACCGAGAAGTCAAGTTCATCATTGTAGTCACCCTTAAAAATGATCATTATCTAAACTATGGTTGACAGGCCTTCATATTATGTTAACTATTACTCCCTCTAAGGCCTAAAAGTGAATTTTTAAAAATCCCTACCTGTATTACTTTCTTCTTCTTCCTCTTTTTAAAATTTTAATTAAAAATTTTATTTTATAGTCTTGGGGAATCACCTGGAGTCTGATGGCCTCTATTTGATATCTGATAAATTTGGTAAGCAAATTTATTATACAAGGCAAAGTTATTACACAGGAGAGCTGTTAGAACCATGACTATTGGTCCTGTTAGTGGAGCTAGCCAGGAGTCCCAAGTATTCCAAGTACTTCTCCAGTAAGATGTATTTTCCTTTTATCTGGCCTTTATTTTCTCTAGCAGTCACCTTGCATTTTTTTCTACTATGCTGAATTGATTTGCATAAAACAGCATTTTTTTCTGGGGCTGGAGAGATGGCTCAGGGGTTAAGAGCCATCTCTGACTGCTCTTGCAGAGGACCCGGGATTGATTCCCAGCACCCACACGGTGGCTACAAACTGTCCTTAACTTCAGCTCCAGGGGAATCCAAAGCCCTCTTCTGACCTCCACGGCATTGCACGACACAGGTGCACCCACATACATACAGGCAATACACTCATACACATAAAAATAATAAAATATTTTTTTTAAATATTGAAATTAGAATTTTCCTCCCTCACATTTTTCTTACTCATAATATGATACCCTGATTTCTGTACACATTTAGTTTGTTCTTTTGTTCTACACACAAAAATATTTATTCCTTTATATATATTATATATATATAATTTTATATATATGTATGGATGGAGATGAACAATTATTTCAAATATACTATTAGAACATATAAACTCTGAGATATCTTTGTAAGCCTTGAAGCAGGTATTAAATGACCAATTTTCTTTTAAATGTTTAGATGTTTTTACATAGGCTTGGCAAAGATATGGACCTTGACAAACTTGTTTTTTGGCTTTAAGGCAGTAGTGGTAAGATGTTTATTTTATATAAAACATATCTGAAAACAGAGATAAATTGTACCCTGGAGCAGAAGTAATTGTCTCTTAAAATTAATTTATATCCTTAAGTAATAGGAACCATGTTGTAATTTAACAATTTTAGCTTACATGAGAACTTAATTATATGTCAACTTGACATCAAGTGTATTATTATTTTTATTTTTAAAACAATTGTTTTCTTAGTAGTAAACATAAGTCTACATATTAACAACAGCCCTACAAAATAAATACTGTGGTTAGGCACAAACTGTGGTAATAACAGAGTTTCACAAAGACAAAACCTTGACACCTCAATGAAAATCAAAACAAAATGTGACTCTAAGATTTAAAACAGTCAAAATAATAATAACATTTAAAATCTTTCCTGGTTTACACAGTACTGTGTGTTTTTAGTTGTGGAACCCAGTTTTCCATTGTAAATTAAATTATGAACATATTGAAAATTATTAATTTTAGTGATGACACCATTTTTGGTCTTTATAGCATTATTTTCATAACAAAAGTTGCACTGTGTTCATTAATGGTCTGAATGGTCTTCAGTATTTCATAAGTATATATAAAAGAAATTGTTAAAAACCAACAGTACTACACACACACACACACACACACACACACACACACACATACACACACAGATGTATGAGAATCTCATCACAGAGGTGGCTGTACTGAACAGAACCACATAGAATGGATGCTACACATAAGGGCTTTCACTTGAGGAAAGCATTTTTAGAAATGTCATTTACATTCTAATATGGTAAATAGTGCCAACTGGGTTTCAAATTCAACAGGTGATGGATATCATAATTACACCTTTCATTTGTACTCAAAACTAACTGCAACCAAAAGTTATAGTACGATTAAAACATGATAATCTTTAAAAAATTTTAATTAAAGACATTTCCATTAAAGGAGGGGGTAAAGAATGGAATGACAAGAAGTATTTTGTCTTAATAAGGTAATAACATATTGATCCATTATAAAAGGCCACTTAATTTTTAAAGATTGACAATACAAAAAGCATAAAGTGGAGTATAAGAAAATAGCTTTCATGAGTATGATTTAATTACAGATGCTTACAGTTAACTCTCTCTCATAGTAGTGTGCAGGAGCTTAGAAATAATGAGAGATGAAACCACAAACACACAGCACACAGGGTCAGAGGGGCCAGAATGCCAATTGAGGTCTGTGACTGCAACAGCTCAGACCCTGGCAGCCTCCAGGTTTCTATGAGGAAGAAGGGAAGGGGGAAGACTGTGAAGGGAACAAATTCACATCTGGAGGTTGTTCAATGTATACATAAAAGTACACAGTCATTTTTACAAAATAAAATAAATAAAATAAAGCTTAAAAGTAGTTATTTTGAACACACTGTAGTTGTCTCATTTTGTGTTGGGCTGTTCTCTTGGAGGCAAGAGACTGGCTTAGGTCATCTTGGGGATCAGTTCTTATGATGTGAAGAGGTCATGTGTCTGACCCAAGTGCCAGAGTGTGGATGAGTCTAGGGATTTTCAAGTGGGTCTCTAGCCAGAGAAACAGAAGCACAACTGCCACATGGCCATCTCCAGGAGCCTGGGGAGCTCTCCCAAGTTTCAGAGTTCTCCATTCAAGCCAAACCAGCATTCCTGGCTTTAATTGCTGAAGGGAATTTTAAGAACTGCTATTATAAAGGCAGTTTAATGCAGACTTAAGCATGAGAGTTAAATGCAAAACAGTTGCTTCATGGGAGACAAGTTCGAGATACATTCAAGTGAGCACAGCTGCCCCAGAAGAAAAGTGCCCCCACCAAAAAAAAAAAAAAAAAAAAAAAAACAGGCTACATCTACCAGCATACAGAGCCCCGCTACAGGAAACAGAGGATGGAGGACATGGCCAGAAAAGATGAGACAGGAAGACCAGTCTCTGAATTCATCCCCAGCTCTGAAGATGAGTTAACATACTAATCAAACCCACAATCAGCTGGAGTTTGGTTTTCTCAAACCATTTCTTTTTAGAAGTGACCAGAGAAAAAGAAAAGAAAAGGAAAAATCTCTACTAGTAAATTTTAACAACAAAGGGTCAGAATCAAACAGACCTTCAGAGGTCTGAAAGCAACAAAAACCAACCAAATGTCAAAACCAAAATACTTTCAAAGCAAGCAAACAAAAGAAATACGTTAAAACTAACACTTTGAAAGCAAATCAAACCCAAAAGGCGTCTAAGAAATAAGATCCTTAAACAACCAGCTCAGATACTGTACAATTAGCATTTAAAAGTTTTGTGAAAGACTTAATAGACCTAAAGACATTGTTTAATAGATTTAAAAATGTTTAGGATACCCAAGTTTATAAGGTCTTTGAATGTATTATTAAAATATCCATATTTAAGAGCTGGAGAGATTGCTCAGTGGTTAAGAGCACTGACTGCTCTTGCAGAGGACCCGGGTTCGATTCCTAAAACCCACATGGCGGCTACAACTTGTCCTTAACTCCAGCTCCAGGGGAATCTGAAGCCTTCTGACCTCCATGGCATTGCACGAAATGGGTGCACTTACATGCAGGCAATACACTCATACACATAAAATAAAAATAATAAATAAAATAAAATATCCACATTTATAAATCTGCATCCGTGTATTTTGATTTGGCATACAAGAATGAAAAGAAAACTGACGTGGACAATTTGTTTTAAAAATTGTTTTGACAGAAACAACATATGAAGACAATTATAGACACACATGACAATTACATGAGCACTCAACATATGAGAAAACATATATATGTATGGTATAATTACATGAAATCTCAACACATGAAAAATGATAATCATAAACATATATGACATAATTACATGAAAAATATGTGCACCCAAAATATAATAATCAACTTTGATTAGGATGATCTTTTGAAAGTAGGCACTCATCTTTTAAATCTGGGTGGGAGGAGAACACCTCCTCCATAACCTCGTCATAGCTATGGGGTGGTCCTTCCTATTCTGGTAAGTATGTGACTGGGTTTTAGAGTTCAAGTAGCCTCCATCCAAACTGGGGCTTTTCTCCCAACATGGCCTAATATTAAGTCACAGAAAGTTTTCAATTTGGATAGTTTTTCTTAATGCCATAATCTCCTGCATAGCCTACTTTAAAGTTGTCCAGAATCATCTGGAGGGAAGTCTGGGTCTGACAGTTGGGCTGGGAGAAACCCACTTGAAATTTTATATGTGCCTATAATGTATGCAGTATGTGCACAGGAGGGGGTGGATAGGGTTAGTCTCTCCCTCATTCAGATACCCCTCTGGCCAGCCACCTCTCAATGACTTAAGAGATCTTACCTTAGGGCCACACATATATAAACCTTGTGCTAGTCACCTCCTATTATAGAAGGTGAGTGCCCATTTAGGTGAAATGACCTCAGCGGAACAGCAGGGTGGGGCCTGTTCAGATTCTGTAACGACCTTCACTCCCACATTCACACAACAATCATTCAGAGTTTAAGACAGTTGTCCCTAGTTATTCCATTAAATTCGTCTTTTACTTAAATGGGGCCAGCCCCTCAGAATCACACTGAGATCTAATTGTGGTCCCCTTTTGTTGCAGGTGTTCTGGGGCCCTCTGGGTGGGGGTAGAGTCGGAACCGAGTCATGATGCAGACTCTGGGAGTCAGGTGAGAAGCAGGCAGTGTGAGCAGCTGCAGACTCGTTTATTGCGGATATGGGGCTCCCTTATATCCCCCTCCCGGTGTCCATAGGTCGTGTCTGTTCCTCATTGGCTCTCTGTATCGGGCCATTTTTGCGTCAGCTGTCTCTATGTCTTTTGTCAGACCACAGTTTTGCCTCAGCCAGATGTTTTTGGCACATTTGCAGCACGCATGCGCTGGTTGTTCAGGCTGCACTTCCTCCTACACCCTTTCTTGCCTGATTGGAGGCCAGTGCCATCTTGGAATTACATCAAGACTTTGTATGTAACCTCCTGTGGGAGATTAGCCCACACTGGCTTCTACCTGTCTATTGTGGGGGCCCTTGCCTGGTTTGGACATCCACTCTCGTTCTCCTTCTTGCTTCATCTGGTGAGAGGTTCTGGCCTGGGACTCTTCAGTTCCTTTCTGGTCTCCTGAAAGTAGACCCCAGATGTTCTTTGGGGGTGTGCATGTCTCTGTTCCACAGGCTGAGGGGGGCTGCAGGGCCCAGGAGTGGCAGCCCTTATTAGGAGGGGTATGGCAGCTTGATCTCTTTGAGAAATGTTACAGAATCAGCAGCCAAGTCAGATGAAGGAGAGTGAGTATTATTCAGGCTGGTGGGCTGACACCCGGATGTAACAGTGGCACTCTGTAATAGTGCCAGCCCCCAGCCCCAGTTTTTGGGAAAATTTATAGACAATTCATATGTGAGAAATGTAAGCAAAAGGCAAATAGTGCATACTTAATAATTAAGAGGTCACAAGTAACATATGGGCACAAAGATTTCAGGAATGTGGTAGTTTTTGAAAACAAAGAATTCAGTACTGGGTAACTGCAGGGGGACAGGGAGGGAAGATTCCTGTTTACCTCTCCCTCATTCTTATTTCTTATCTTGGCACCTTTCTTGGTCCAGAGTTCTTGGCAACCATTTAAAGTCCTTAGCAACCATCCTAAAGTTTTCATTACCATTGCATTCCTAGAGCTTTTAGCAACCATCTGATGTTTTTTTAAGAGTGGAGGCACATGCATATAATCCTAGCATGTGAGACTGAGGCCAGAGGATTGCTGGAAATGTGAGGCCAGCCTGGATTACATAGTAGGTACCAGACCAGTCAAGGCTACGTAGCAAGGCCCTGTTTCAGAGATAAAAATTAAATAACCTCAGGGAAAAGGAAAATTAAAAATTTAATAATACCAAACACAAAGAGGCATTCCCTCACATTATTTCTAAGAATGCAATTTGAAAACAATATTTCTAAATAGAGATACTGACAGGTCAAAATACTTTAAATGTTACATGGACTTTTATTTAGACATTAGTTTTAGGGATCAATCTTAACGTGGTTTTAGCTGGTGAGATGGAGCAGCAGATAATGGGCACCTTCTGCCAAGTGTGACACCCTGAATTCAATTCCCAGGACTCGACATGGGGGAGGGAGAGAAGAGACTCCCCCGAGTTGTACTCTGACCACTACACATGCACTGTTGCACACGTGTACCACCTCCAAATAAATATATATAAATGTAAAAAAGGATTTTTTATTAAATTTTAAAGATTTATGTTTTCATACATACTTTTTATTACATTTATTACTAATCAATGTGTGTATGTGCATGGGGGTGGTGCATGCATGTGTCATAGTGTACATGTGGAGGTCAGAGGACAACTTGGGGAAGTTGGTTCTCTCTTTCCATCATGTGAGACCTGACAATCAAATTTAGGTGGTTAGGCCTAGTGGCAAGTGTCTTTATCTATTGATTCATCTCACTGGCCCCATAATTTACTCTTGTTCACCCTCCTCTTGCTGGTCTGTCTCCTCTCCCAAATACTCCTGCCTTTCTTTCTTTCCTTCCTTTTCTTTCTTTTTCTTTCTTTCTTTTTCTTTCTTTCTTTCTTTCTTTCTTTCTTTCTTTTTCTTTCTCTCTTTTTCTCTTTCTCTTTCTTCTTCCTTCATTCCTTTTTTTCTTTCATTCTTCGCCCCCCTTTTTTTCTTTTGTCTTTTTGAAACAAGGTCTCCCTGTAGCTCTGGCTGGCTGGAACTCACTATGCAGACCAGATTGTCCTCAGTCACAGAGAGAACAGCCTGCCTCTGCCTCCTGAGTGCTGGGATGAAAGGCATGTGCCACTATGCCCAACTTCTGCAACTGCTTTCATGTCACACATATTCCATTAAAACGTATTTGCTTCTAGGGCAAATACACATTCCTCTACTCAAGGCTGCAGATCAAATACCACAGTTGTCTTTAATCCAGATCCCAAGTTAACAGGTTTACTATATCCTTACATACAGTAGGGTTGTAAAATTCTATACATTTTCCTTTTAATCATGAGGCCAATATGCACTCAGGGGCTTTAAAGACAAAGAAACAATCATAGTTGGCAGAGGAAAACAGGTTCTAGGTTCAGTTGGGTCCTGGGCTACTGAGGACTGGGGCTGTGATTAGGGAAGGTACTTGGAAATGGGGAAGACAAGTCTGACTTAAGCAAGACAGTTGAACAGAATGGGTTGGGTGGCTGTGGCGACAAGTAAGAGGTTGGAAATAAAGAGGACTGAGGATGAATGGGAGAAGGTGGTGCAACCACCAGCACAGTACAAGGAGGGTAGAGGAGGTCCTTAGTTTCAGGCCAATAACTATGGATTGAGGCCAGTCAGAATTCTCTGAATCATGCTCTCTACTATAAAGTCAGAGATTGCTCTCCTCACCAAACACATAATACAAGTACTTTCAGGGTCTTGGCTTATTGCTATGGTGGTAAGATTGTGAAGCCCAATTGTTCTCACCAGTTATGATTATTTTACATATTCTGTTTTTTCGGTCTTTCAAGTTTAATTAGGTGACAAATGGTTGTATTAACTACTGACTACTTAAAAAGCACATGAAAAATCAGGTACAAGACCAAAGACATTTCCATACTCTGCCATTGCTTTATTTGGTTCAATCACTGAATTTTCCTTTGGATCAAATACTAGAAATCTCCCAATTTGTCTACTTTTTGGTGCCTTTACAACATCTTTCTTGTCTAGATAGTTTCTGGAGATTTCTGGAACAAAAAATTCAGGGCCCAAACTTCTCGGATGGTGCTTCAGCAACTGGGCAGCCCGGGAGCTCCAACCCGCGGGTGATCCGACCACTGCGATCCTGATATTTTATATATTCTTTTTATCCCTTACTACTTTGGTGTGGCTATTTTCCATGCTATTAAAAAGGTTGGACTCATAATGGGCTTTAATTTAACATTTTATTTTATGTGTATAAGTGCCTGCATGTAGGTAGGTGCACCCATGTCATGCAATGCCTGTAGAGATCAGAAGAGGGCATCGTTGGATCCCTTGTAACTGGAGGTACGGATGGTTGTTAGCCACCACGTCGGTGCCAGGAATCAAACCTAGGTCCTCTGGAAGAGCAGTCAGTGCTCTTAACTGCTGAGCCATCTCTCCAGCCCCCATGGGCTTTCATTTTCATCTACTTCATTATGTATGTGTGATAACTAAATTTTGTCCTTGTAATATCTGGTCCCAAAGATTTGTCACTTTTCAAATTAAGCTCATAGTTACTCACAACTGCTTGTTGCAGTAAGCAGTCTCAGTGGCCTCCATACTAGAAAACAAAGAAGTACATCAATATCTGTAGAAGCACTAGGGTCATCACACCTCAGTGGAATCTTCTGGGTAAAAGGAATTTGCATCCAGGATTTCCCTTTTAGCCATCTACCTCAGATTCTTCCAGGTTTCTGGGGTACAAGCAGATGGCACACTTGTAAAAAAAAAACCCTTCCTTACCTAATCTCTGCCTTGGGACTGACTGTGTGGGCAGAGGTATCATTAGAAAACTGGTATTAAAGGCAGAGTAAAGCCTTTTCATAGAACTTTTCTAGGATTCTCATAAGAAGGAAGGCCTCAGGATAGTGAACCATCCGAGGATGCTTTGTTCACTTATTTAAAAATTTGCAGATACAAATCTCACGAAAACTGTCCATAACTCCAGTTCCAGGGAGTTCCTGACCTCCTCAGGCATTGCACAACATGGGTAAACTTAACATACATGTAGGCAATACACTCATACACATAAAATAAAAATTAAAAAACTATTTTTTGAAATTATTAGTTGCCAATGATGCTATTTCTGAGAATAAATATACAACATAATCTGATTCAGAAACTATGACTTTGACTCCATATACACCTCTGTGGATCACCATATGTGAGAACGGAAAATGTGACCTATAAAAATGAAGAAAAGGAATAAATGTGAGGAAAAAACAGAACATACTCTAGTATAGCTCATTTGTATATGTTCAGGAAAAAAATACGGCATATTAGAAACAATGCTGAGTGGATTCTTATACTGCAAGCCCACATTATGACTATCTAATTCTATTGGGATAAATTTTCCTAAACATAGTATATACTTTTAAAGATAATAGATTTAAGGGATTACAATACAAAGAAATATGAATACTTTTTCTCCTTGCCCGCTGGGGAAAGTTGTCACTGTATTACTGTTGAAGTCCTCAATAAATCTTGGACATAAATAGCCCCAGTTTGGCATTCTGTTTCCCATTGCTGATACAAGCAAAGGAACATGTAAATAGTTTTAGTGAAGCATATATCTGCTCAATTCTTTTTGATTATTGAATAATGGGCTAACTAAAATTCAAGGTTTCGGTAAGAAATGGGTTGAATAGCTGGTTTGTAACAACCAGGTGTTAGAAATTGAACATTATTATTATGTTCATAATGGAACCTTTCCTCAAAAGTACCTTTATGTCTTCTTACCCCACCATGGTGAAAACCAGATCGAGGTCGATCTCCGAAGGGACCTGAAATCGACTGGTTTAGA
>NW_008335608.1:0-390 GCF_000622305.1 Nannospalax galili | reverse complement strand
GTCACCTGCCCCCTGTGACCTGCAGATGGTCGTGTCACCTGCACCCCTGCCATAAAAATGTTCTTGTCAACTGCCAACTCTGACGTGTCACCTACCCTCTGACGTGCAGATGGTGCTGTCTCCTGCCCCCTCTGACGTGCAGATGGTGTTGTCAACATCCCCCTCTGACTTTCAGATGGTCGTGTCACGTGTCCCCTCTGCCATAAAGATGGTCGTGTCTCAGCGAACTCTGACGTGCATATGGTCGTGTCACCTGCCTCTGCGTGCAGAGAGTCCCTGCGCCTTCTGACGTGCAGATTATCCATGTCTCCTGCCCCATCTGCAGTGCATATGGTCGTATCACCTGCCTCTGCGTGCAGAGGGTCGTGACACCTGCCTCCTCTGACCTGC
>NW_008335607.1:2585-2740 GCF_000622305.1 Nannospalax galili | reverse complement strand
AGTGTCAATTCCCTCTCAAAGGCTTCTAGACAGGGGGAAAAAAGAAATTTACCCATCATTTTAGACAATAGCTGGTTGTCTCCCTTAGCTAAAGGTGGGCACTGCAGTATTGGAGACCAATATTTGAAGTCTTACATCTGAGCAGCACTTTCTGG
>NW_008335607.1:1899-2453 GCF_000622305.1 Nannospalax galili | reverse complement strand
ATCTTTTGAGATGTTTAAGGCTATACACTTGTCCCAAATAAGTCAATTTATTTTTACACTTAAGCTCATTTGAGGATCTGTTCCTCGGTGGTCACATGGGCTTGGGAGGAGAATCTGGTTCCTTTCTTTGACCAGTTACATCTATGTGAAGAAAAGTCAAAGGTCCTGCTTCACCATGACTGGCTTCATTTGGGAGCATGAGTGGGATGTTTACTCTGAGTTTATGCTCCTCTTTGTAGACTGGACACTGTTCAAGTCCTTCTTGTGGTGTCTCCATATCCTCCCTGAACAAGAGAACAAGTGACTCAGCACAGTTACAGAACATTTTGAGAAGTGTTTCAAAGTCCCCTGGAAGTTAGTTGACCTTGGAGGTCAAGGGGCAAAAACTGTCCTTTAAGTACCTCTGACCACATTATTATGGGACTCAAACTATGCCTGCTAAATAAGGTTAGTTCCACCAATCTGATACTTTTAATTATCATGTGCTATGTAGATAAGACTTGGGCAAAGACTAAATGTTCTTAGATAGATAACCTTGCCTAGTAGTATATTAT
>NW_008335607.1:0-564 GCF_000622305.1 Nannospalax galili | reverse complement strand
TTCTAATGATTTCTTTTGCTGTACAGAAGCTTTTTAGTTTAATGAGGTCCCACTTATTGATTGCTGAACTTAATTTCTGAGCAACTGCTGTCTGATTTAGAAAATCCTTTCCTACACCTATATCTTGTAAGTTACTGCCATTATTTTTTTTTAATAGAATCAGGGTTTACAGCTTCACATTGAGGTCTTTTATCCATTTGGTGCTGACTTTTGTGCAAGGTGAAAAATAAGGATCTAGTTTCATTCTTCTACAGGTAGAGATCCAGTTTTGGAAGCACCATTTGTTGAAGATGCTGTCTTGCCTCCATTGTGTGGTCTTGGCGCCTTTGTCAAATATCAGGTGGCTGAAATTGTGTGTACTCAGGTCTGGATCTTCAATGATATTCCCATGATCTGTGTGTCTATTTTTGTGCCAATGCCATGCTGTTTTTAATACTATTTCTCTGTAGTGTACTTTGAGATCTGGTATAGTAATGCCTCAGTGTTGCTCTTTGTGCTGAGGTTTGCTTTGGCTATCCTGAGTCTTTTGTGCTTCCATATGAGTTTAAGGATTTTTTTCCTGAT
>NW_008335606.1:0-892 GCF_000622305.1 Nannospalax galili | reverse complement strand
TCTAGGGTGTTCTCATTGTACTCTTCTAGAGGACTATTGGTATTTGGTGGGTAATATGTTATTTTGGTTTTTCATGTTATTATTTTTTCCTTGTGATTTTGCCATGTGAATTTCTTTTGTAGTTTCTGATTCTTGTGTGAGACTCAGGCCTTCACGTTTAGGTCTGCTTCTTTTTGTGAACTTTATGTGTCTTTGTGGTTTACTTTTTGGGCATGAAAAGCTTGTTTGTCTAAGCTTGCGGTTCTCTCTCTAGATTTTATATTGGAGTGGATGGATTGATTTTGTCTTCAGGAGTTCCCACAGAGGCCCAATTCAGGTGAGGGTCAGATGTTTGCCAGCTTTCTCCTAAGGTCTGGATCCTTCCAGGACCAATTTTGACCTCAGGAATTTGGGGGTTGGACTGGCCTGGGAGCCTGGCCCAGGAAAGATGCTGGTTTAGGGCAACTGGTGGCCGTGCCACCCAGAGATGTAAAGGCAGATGGGGGTGGCAAGAGGCCCCAAGGACTCCTGGGGACTGCACTGAGGAGCTGGGTGGGTCTGGATGCAGAGGATCAGGAAGAGGAAAGGTCAGCTCCCAAGTCCAAGAAATAGGATGGCAGGTGGTGCAGGCCCAGGGAAGCAGGGGGCGTTAAGGGCAGGTCCAGGCCCAGAAGCTGTGCTCCTGGAGCCCAGAGAAGGCACTAGGTTTGAAGCCTATATTTGAATCACAAGTTGGATTTGGGTAGAATTTGCTGTGGCTTTTTAAAAAATTAGCTTTTGGCCTGGCGTGGTGGTGCACGCCTCTAGTCCCAGCACTTGGGAGGCAGAAGCAGGCTGATCTTTGTGAGTTCAATGCCAGCCAGTCTACATAGTGAGTTCCAGGACAGCTGGGGCTTACAAGGAGACCCTGCTT
>NW_008335605.1:0-245 GCF_000622305.1 Nannospalax galili | reverse complement strand
TTAAATGACTATTTCAAAACAAAGGCAATTGCATTTTAATATTAAAAATCTACCTCAAAACTGGGTGTGACAGAAACAGGGGGGACAGAAACAGATGGATCTCTGTGATTCAAGGCCAGCCTGGTCTACATAGTGAGTTCCAAGCCAGCTGGGACTACAAGGAAACCCTGATTCAAAATGAAAAGACCACCAAAAAAAAAAATCTACTTTGTCATTATGCATTTATTTAAGTATTATAGAACAAT
>NW_008335604.1:0-419 GCF_000622305.1 Nannospalax galili | reverse complement strand
TGTCATTCTATTGCTCCAATGTGCCATCACAATGTTACAATATGAGTATAATAAATGTTCCATTGTCACGTCACAATGCTCCAATGTGACGTCACTATTCTCCAATATGCAAACACTATCGCCACACGAGCCATTCTATTGCTCCAATGTGCCACCACAATGTGACAAAGTGACTTCATAATGTTCCACTGTGACATCACAATATTCCGTTGTGACTTCAAAGTCCTCCAATGTGACATGAAAATCCTCCAATGTGAAAACACTATCACCTCATGTACCATTATATTGCTCCAATGGGACATCACAATGTTACAATATGACTTCAAAATGCTAAAATGTGACATCACAATGCTCCACTGTGCCAACAATATCTCCCCAAATACCATTATATTGCTCCAATATGTCATCACAATGTTACA
>NW_008335603.1:5379-8278 GCF_000622305.1 Nannospalax galili | reverse complement strand
CCTCAAATGGTCACCAGCCATGGCCCCATAAGGTCTTGGGTACCCGCCTGACCCATTGGCAAGCAATGGAGGATGATAGGGCGATGCAGGCAATTCTGGGCCGACGAGGTCCAGAGTTGCCAGTGCCAGCACCTGGGAGCCTAGGGTCATGGGTCTGGCTGGAACCAGCTCAGGGACCCTCTGGGCCACACCAACCCCACAGCTGTTATCTCTTGCACCTGTGCTGACAGTAGCCTGGATAGTTGGAGTTGTCAGAATTCACCCCCATTTCTCTCTTAACAATATGTCCCAAATAGAGAAAAAATTAGGATCCTTTTCCACAGACCCAACCTGCTTCATTACATTTAATCCATCAGGATGGAAGAGAAGTGATTCAGGCTCATAATTTTATGATTGCATGTCTTCTTCCATGATTAGAGAAAATCTCCCATAAAATTCTGCAACCCTGTTATATCCCTCTGACCCAATTAGTATAGATCTCAAGGTATGTCTGTTAAACATCCAAGAAGGTTAGTTCCACCATTCTGGCATTTTTAATTACTGTGTGTCATGCAGATAAATTTTGGGTAATGATCATTTGGTCTCAAATAAACCTTATCTAGAGATATATTTCTTGATCTGTTATGTATAATTTGTCAGTAGATTGTAGGAACAATATGGTTCCTTCTGGTTTTCGTGACTAGCTTTGCATTGTTCCTCTCTTCTATCGTCTCACCCCTCTATCATGATTTTCCCACTTTCCCCCTTTTCCTCCTTACTAATACCCTTGCTCCTATAATCCTACCTCTGTTGAGCTTCTTCTTTCTCCTTATCCCCTAGATTCCTCATATACCCTTCCTTCGCCCCTCCCTTAGATTAGCCCAATTTTTATCCATATCTTCCTTATTAAGGCCTCCATATCTCCCTTATTAAGACCTCCTTGCTCTCCTAGGTCGATTAGTTCCCAGGGATCATGAGCATCTCGCAAAATGTCCTGTAATGGTGGTGGGTCATCTGACCTCTTGATCAAGGAGGCCAAGGAGACCCCAGCAGATGGACTTGAACCAGTGTCCAGTCTATAAAGAGGAGGGTCAACACAGAGGAATCATTTCCTCCATGCTTCCAAGAGAAGCCAACAATGGTCGAGCAGGACCTTTGACTTATCTTCACGTAGATGGAACCGGTAAAAGAAAGGAGCCAGGGGCTCCTCCCAAGCCCATGGGACCCCTGAGGAACAGTAAATGGAAGGTAACCATAAATAAACCCCAAAGAGTGTTATTAAATTCCAGCGTGCAGCTTGCCTGTGCTCAGTGTGAAGCCTCTTTGCTTGTTGTGAAAAGTGAAAATTGGGGAGAGTGTGAAAGGTATGGAAAGTAACTAGCACCACTAATTTTTTGACCTGCACAGCCTTACAAAGAGGGGACTGGATCTGGGAAGAGAACCACTTCACAGTGACTGATCGTCACCCAGCTCCACCCAGCTCTGATTAGTAATATCCAGCGGTTCCCCCTGTCCATGGTCTGGCTTTCTGTGCTTGGTTCCTGCAGTTCAAAAATATTATAAAGAAGACTGCAAAAATAAACCACAGCCACAGCCACTGCCACAGCCACAGGCACTGCCTACGTCCGGTTGCAAGGAATGGGTAATGCCTTACCCCCCACACCTCACACGCCTCAAATGGTCACTACCCATGGCCCCATAGGGTCTTGGGTACGCTCCGGATGCATGGGCAGGCAATGGAGGATGATAGGGCGAGGCAGGCAGTTCTGGGCCCACGAGGTCCAGAGCTGGCAGTTCCAGCACTTGGGAGTCTAGGGTCATGGGCCTGGCTGGGAACCAGCTCAGGGACCCTCTGGGCCACACCAACCCCACAGCTGTTAGCTCTTGCACCTGTGCTGACAGTAGCCTGGATAGTAGGAGCTGTCAGAATTCTCCCCCATTTCTCTCTTAACAATATATCCCAAATAGAGAAAAAATTAGGATCCTTTTCCACAGACCCATCCTGCTTCATTACATATAAACCATCAGGATGGAAGAGGTGATTAAGGCTCATAATTTTATGATTGCGTATCTTCTTGCATGATTAGAGAAAATCTCCCATAAAATTGTATAACCCAAAACCCCTCTGAAAACCCAGCACAGATTCTGGCTAGACTTCCTGAGTCCCTGGTACTGTATGCCACATATGATCCAGATTCTAGAGATGCTTAACCATCATTTCATCTGACAATCTTCCCCTGATATTAGGAGAAAACTTCGATGGCTTGAAAGCAGCCTGGATACTCCTGAGGGAGTTCTGTTAGAAATAGCATTTAAAGTCTTTAGTAACCAGGAAGAGCAGGTTAGGACAGACAAATTTTCTCTGTCTAAACAAAAATACAAGCTGCTGGCCACAGCTCTAAGGACTCCTCCAAGAAGACAGTCTCCAGCTCCACTGTGACACAGTGTCAGCTGCCAGAAACCTACTTCAGGTGTGGACAGATGGACACTGAGCCAAACAAAGCCCCAACCCATGGCCACCACTGGAACCCTGCCCTCAATGTGGACAGAGAGTTCATTGGAGGAGAGATTGTCTTTCTTTGGCACATCAGGTTAGGCCAGTCTCCTTCCCAACCCCATCCACTTTGCAGGAGTCCATCACCAATCTTCTGGGCCTGGCGGCCAAAGACTGATGGGGCCCTGGTTCCTCAGCCCCCATCTCAACAATAACAATCACTCTGGAGGAGCCCAGGGTAGTGACTACAGTAGCTGGTAAAGTTATTTGTCTTTGGCACATCAGGTTAGGCCAGTCTCCTTCCCAACCCCATCCACTTTGCAGGAGTCCATCACCAATCTTCTGGGCCTGGCGGCCAAAGACTGATGGGGCCCTGGTTCCTCAGCCCCCATCTCAACAATAACAATCACTCTGGAGGAGCCCAGG
>NW_008335603.1:0-631 GCF_000622305.1 Nannospalax galili | reverse complement strand
GCCAACATCTCGACTGAAGGTATCGCCTGTCTGGCTTTGCTGTTTGTCAAGTAACTTTTAGTTATTTATATGTATGCTCTTATAAAATTATATTGGTCCCTTTGATCTTTGGTTATACTTCCCTTTTGGGTGTTTAACGACATACAATTGGACCAGATAAACTGATTTTTTTTTTACTCTTGAGGTCGTTTGAGGATCTCTTCCTCAGGGGTCCCATGGGCTTGGGAGGAGCCCCTGGCTCCATTCTTCTACCAGTTCCATGTATGTGAAGATAAGTCAAAGGTCTTGCTCGACCATTGTTGACTTCTCTTGGAAGCATGAAGGAAATGATTCCTCCGTGGTGTTCCTCCTCTTTATAGACTGGACACTGGTTCAAGTTATTCAGTTCGGGTCTCCTTGGCCTCCTTGATCAAGAGGTCAAATGACCCACCACCGTTACAAGACATTTTGCAAGATGCTCATGGTCCCTGGGAACTAATCGACCTAGGAGGGCAAGGAGCAAAAACTTTCCTCTGTATCCCTCTGACCCCATTAGTATAGATCTCAAGGTATGTCTGTTAAACATCCAAGAAGGTTTATCCCACCATTCTAGCATTTTTAATTACTATGTGTCCTGCAGATAAATCTTGGG
>NW_008335602.1:0-352 GCF_000622305.1 Nannospalax galili | reverse complement strand
TATGTTTATTGGAGTTATGTACAGGGGCCTGGGTGACTCTCAGGCTGGAGCGTCACCGAGAGGCCCTAGTCCAAGATGGGGTGATGAGTCACAAAAGCTGTATCCCTGGAGCTTTCTGCAAACTTGCAGTCAACTTCCCGAAGAGTCTTGTAATTGTTTATTGCTTAGGTAACCTCAAAGAGAGGCCTTGTGAGTGTTGGTATTTTCTGAGCTTCTCGAGTCTCGTAATTTTCGTGATCTTCTTAAGTATTTTGTTAGCCAATGCTAGTATTTATGGATATTTTCTAGAAATGCAGTTGAGTTTTGAATGCTGACCTATTATCTTGTGACTTTGCTTAACTTACTTCTGAGT